>NC_026738.1:884902-1110527 GCF_000210295.1 Trypanosoma brucei gambiense DAL972
GCCAAGCATAGCGAGAAAGATGATGTACCATCCGCAAGAGTGGATGTTGATTGTGATACCACCACTGCCGACAAGAACGAAGGAAAAGTGTGTACCAAGTTGGAAAAGGGGCAGGAAGATGCCCAAAAGGGGTGCTATTTGCAGAAAGAATTGGTTGATCTTGTGCAGTACATTGGCGAGCGATGTGATAGACTGAATGCGTTGCCCGCCATGGTTATGATCAAGGCCTATCGTCGTGAAGGCACACCCACTGCTTCGAGCTCTTTCTGCCAATCGATACTGCAGGCCCTCGAACCAATTGTAGCATCACTAATTTCACAAAGCATCATGGAGCAGACGGCGTCGATAAAGACGTGCGTGCGGCGGTATGTCGTTGATCCGTCTGGTTTGCTTAGTTGTTTTTCAGGGTTACCAACTCTTGTGCAAAGACTAGAAACAATGCACGATTCCCTCCCGGTAGCAGTACGTACCCACAGCGAGTACGCTTCGGTTGTACTGACCCTCGTGGACCAGTGCTTCGAATCCCTTAACTGCATTACAAATCTTGCCAAGTCAGAGGCCAATTATGAGGTAAAATTAAGCAGGTTGGAATGCATTGTGCGCCGTGCAAACCGTATTTTCAATGCTGGTGGTGAAAATGCAAAGTCTGCGGAGCACGGTTTTCTTCAACAGTACCGCCACCAAGCTTTTTTCTGTCTCTTTTATGAATCACTTCATCCCATGTCTAACGCGATGGAGCTTCTGAGGGAGAGGTACGACTCTTCGTGTGCTCTGCGTGACCGCTACCGTGAACTGTATCTGACACGTGCAGTACTTGTGAAGGAATTCCCTGAATTTGGTCCCTTTACACTTGTTGCTGAGGATCTGGCCCAGGTGCACACTCCGGATGACTTACGCAGCCATGCCGCTTTTTCTGTGAGCGCTTTACAGCTTTTACTCACCTCACTACCGGAGGAAATACGCTCCGGAATTCCGGCAAGCAGCGGGAGAATGAAGAAACATTTTCTACGTGATGTTGCTCGACGTAAAAATGAAGTGGCCCTTCACTGTACATTGCTCCAAAGAGCGTGGAGTGACTTTAGCGCGATGTTTCTGCAGAAGTTTGATTTCCTCGAGTCTATATTGCAGTGGTCGATGTACGCCAATCTAAACTTGGATATCAAGCGGCACGAGGTTGTCCAACTGCTGCGGGCTGTCTAAGTATTTATATGTAACACCTTGCTTTTTATCACCGCTGCAAGCGGTTTGGTGCGTTGCATTGTGTGCGGTTGATTGCCATCCCATATCTGCCTGTTTTAACGTTGTAGGGGGGTGCCGATGTTTGTCAGCGCCAAGTGCCACTTGGATGGTAAGGTTGTTATCGTGCAACACGGGAACCGGTCTTGCCCCAGTATATGTGGATTGGTGTTTGATGGTATCGTATCAACTGTATGGGAAACTAACAATACTTGTAGTTACTGCAGTTTTTGAGTTTCGGCAGTGAGAGTCCTCCAGCGGGAAAGCGGGCGGATGGTTTCCGAGCTCCTCTGAAGTTGCCTGATCTGGACATAGTGCAAAAGAGCAGTGAAAAAAAGAAAAGGGAGAATTAAAAGGATAGATTTGTGTGCACCGCAGGGGAAAGCAATGGAAGTACATGCAGCAACACCAACTTTGTTACAATTGTTTAAAAGTGTAATTTTGTGCGCCCGTATGCGTGTGGGAGCACTGTAATTTTCTGAAGTGTGTTATGAGAGTATGAGATGCGCGTGTGATCGGCGATGAGCTCGCACGCTGAAGTTCGGTTGGGTGCTTCTTTTTGATTTCAGAGAGAAAGGTGGGTCGAGAAGAGGTGGAGGTAACGTAACGGAGCCTTAACTCCGATGGTGTTCGACCTCCTCTTTTCTTTTTGACGTAAGCACTGCGCGCGTGTACAATCATGTGTGTGCATGTGTGCTCTCTTCCTCAACATCTGTTTGCTAGTGTGTAGTTGGCCTTCTCGTTGCTCCTTTATGCGAAGGTAATTTCTTGAAGTTGTTCGCTCCTTGCTTCTTAACCTTTCCGTTACTTGTCAATTGTGCTGTCACTTTTCGACTATTTTCTCTGGATAATTGTCCCCCTAAATTTTCCTCTTTCCTTCTAACTATTTAATATTACCCCAGTGGTAGTGGAAACGGTTTCAGTGTTGGACAATGTCAAGGTCGCGAAATATCGTTGCCATGCCCCCGTCCACTAAAGTTCAGAATAGTGTTGAGTTTTCTCTAAGGCAGAGACTGTTTGACACACAGAAATTAGCGCAAATGCGCCTGCAGAGAGTCATGGAGTTGAAAGATGAGGTCGCTCGCCTGCGCGAATTACTTGGCAACTTGAGGGGCGGCGAAGAAGGTGACGACCCTGCTTCACCGCAGCGGATCAGGTCGCCCATCAAATCAACGATTCGGCGGGAAAATTTTTCTCTGGGAGAGCAAGGTGGAAGGATTGCCACTGCAGTTGCCAGCCGCCGGGGGAGGTCGAATGAAGCGGCTGCCCAGCGTGACATCATTGTTACCGTGGGCGCGGGAAGTAGGCGCCGCGGTAACCTTACACCCACCCGGGGGGCTACATCCCCTAAGGGGTCAGATAAGGCCCGCCCCATGGTGTTAAAAATAACTAGGGACCCCTCTCCGTATGCACGGACTGCTCGTGCTTCTAATTGCAGCGGTGGTGACCCATTGGGGCTCTTTCACACCAGCTTTCAGTTGGCACACGGTAAGGGTGCAACAAACATACAGCGACTCCGGCCAACGCGGCGTTCATTGGTAACGGGGACTACCAGTGCGAACTCGCCCGAGCGGCGTTTGGGTCGCCGCTCCCCCACGAGGTTGCCACTGTCAAACCCAATGGGAGAGCACCTTAGCACCTCCGCCTCCATATCGTGCCGCGGCTTACATTCACCCACCGCGCGACAGAGGGCATGATGATGTGAGAACTATATTGGTAGCTAAAGAATGCAGATCGGCGAGCACAGGCTGAGATAATACCTCGGATCATCCCTTATAAAAAAGCAAGGGAATTAGTTATAAGTGATATGCATGGTTAAAATGCTGTGAGGTTGCGGATGGTATGACAGTTGTCCGAAGCTGCGGTCATTACGAGATCTTATTTGTTTCTTGGTGGTCCAACAGCTTTCCTTCTTCTCGTTTCGCAAACTAAGTGAACACCCGAGGGTTGACAGTGTTTTTCGATACCCGTCAGTACCTCCGTGTGGCAGTCAGAGATGTGAAAGTATAGTGGGGCATTTTCGGATGTATATGGAATGGCTGATTCAACAAAACCGAAAGGCTTCCCAACTGTACGATGTAGAATAAACTGGTTACAAAGGCACAATGTGCGAAGGGTTAAATAAAAAAGGAGGACCGACACCAGCGTCAGCGTCAGCTGCGGTAGAGGCCTGCGGCACGCCAAAGGGTTAGGGTTTGGGGAAAATAACTTGTGTTTTCTTTTTTTTGGAAACAACCCAACAGTATGATAACTGACAGACACCCAGTTGGTGCGTTGTTACTAACTCTGCGATCACTATCCCCTCGACTCCGCTTTTCTTTTTTTTTTTTGTGTCCTATTACTCCTTTATCGTGTATCTTTCTTAATGGTAAAAACAGAGTATTTCTTGGCTTCCACCGAAGATTGCTCATACAGGGTAACTCTCTTGAGAAGCAGTTTGTGCAAGTCATGTTGCGGTGCAGCTGGTTTTTGCACTCAGGGTTTCGAATCCCCACAGGTGAAGAGATTGATGGCCAGATTCTTGTGAATCGTTTTAGCAGGAGGCGAGGCAAAGGTGGGTGGATCCCGCGTGCTATCACTGCGACCCGGTTGCAGGGGTGGGTTGCAATTGCTGGTATCCTTGTAGGTGCTGCGGTTTTTATTGGACCATGGTTTATCGATGAATATCGTGAAATGTTGGGTTACAAGTTCGTGCCGGAGCCGCCGTCAAGCATGCCACGCATGTCAACGCAGTGGTGGGAAAATGAATGGCGTAAGGGGAACCCACTTTGGCGGGCTGGTGAGAGTACTGTCGATTTCTACACTGGCGCATTCGACTTTGTGCGTAATGTCACAGGTCGCACTTTGTACGATGCGACCGCGTTCAAACTCTTACAGAAATCGTCACAGAAACCGTTGCGGCCGCGTGCCTTGGTGCCGCTATGCGGCGACTCACCAATTATAAAGGAACTAGCAGTGCGCGGCTTTGAAGTGGATGCGATTGATGCATCGGAAACGGCTATGCGATCTTGCGTGGAGCGGACGGAACGCGCTCTTCCTCAAGATGCATACGACCGGATCCATCTTCACTGGAAAGACGTGTTTTCACCGGAGTTATGGAACGGTTCACTCAAAAGTGTGAAGTTTGATTTCATATACGAGCGTCAAGGAATGACTTCGCTTAACCGCGATCAACGCGAAGACTACGCACTTTTGTTGAAGCAGGCTCTAGCTGATGATGGCGTGATGTACGTAGAGGGGATATTTCGCACAGGGAGAGTGAAAGGGAATAAAATACGAGGTCCACCTTACTCTCTCTCACGGCGTGAGCTCCAACAACTTTTCCCAGCTGATGACGGGTACGTGGTACAGTGTGAGGAGACGAACGACGCTATGACTAAGCTTAGCCGTGAAGACAAGGTGCTGCAACGTGTACCTAAGGAGTTGTATGTTACTCCTTTTCATTGTGCAATATTTCGCTTGAGGAGTTTAAATCCGGGGGGTGTGTCCACATAGTTAATGAAAGCTTCTGAAGTGGAGCTCAGTCCCTGGTAGTTCGTTTGTGGGGTGACGAGCGAGTTGCGGCGGATCTAACAAAGTATGAGACGATGATGGATGTGACGACCACGTTACCTCATTTTCGTCGTGACTTTTTTTTTTTGTTAATATCTCTTTTCTGCGTACGCTATCTCATGAACAGGAACACCGACACGCTCCCATTTTTCTCTCATGATCATTGTTTCTTGATTTGCACATTGAGATCAAGGAAGTAGCTGTACCGGAAGAATGCGGAGCGCGTTGCGTCGGTGTATTCTGCGCCATCAAGGTTGCCTTCGAATGAAGCAGTCCCTTTCCGCTTTTCCTACTGTTGTGACTGGTATGACCCGCCATCAAGGCAACTCTCTCATTGGCACAACTCATGGAGCGGAGTTATCCCTGGCGGGTGATCCACAGAGTGTATCGCACCTCTCTGCTCGCAATATAGCAACAGAGGCCCTGCAAATGAAAAAACTGCACCAGGAGCGCGGTGGAAATCCCATGTTAGCGCAGCAGGCACGCCGTGTGCTTTTCGCCACATCGATAGCGGGTCAAAACCTCGACGCTCGTTCAGTCGCTTTGTTGCTGAATACTGCCGTTTACTTTGGTATGGAGAGTGATGCAAAGTTAGTGAGGGAGTGCATCGACTACTGTTTGAAAAACGACAAACTTATAACAGTGGACGTGCTGCCTATCGTCGTTACCGCTTGTGCGACACTGAAGTCGCGTGACGCGCGTGAAGTTATTGAAATGCAAGCACAGAAAGCCGCTCGCAATGCCAAATTTCTTGATGCTAAGGATGTAACGAATATTATAAGCGCCTTCTCGAAGACAGGTATTAATCACGAAAAACTCTTTGCTTTCCTATCGCGGCGGGTGCAAACACTCGCCCGCGTAGGTGAGTTCGAGGCGGCACATTTAGTTATACTTGCCAACGCCTTCTCGCGGCTACGTTACCGAGATAAATTCCTTTTTGGTGCCATCGCCCGCCGAGCGATGTCGTTACGGGAACGTGTAACTGTAAATGAGTTGGTGCCTCTCATCGTGGCATTCTCTAAAATTGGGTTGAAGGATCCGAAACTAAGCAAGAGGTTCGCCACCAAGGCCATGGAGTACGTCGATCAAATGAATGCCGAACAGGTTGCAAGCATGTTCATGGCTTTTGCTTACTTTGGCATCCGTTACGATCAGCTCTTCGGCGTTCTTACGAACCGCGCGGTGGAGCTTATTGATGAATTTAACGCGCAGTACATCAGTACAACCCTCAATGCGTTCCAGCGCATTGGCATTAATAACCCTGAGTTATTTGACAACTTAGCAGAGCGTGCGCTTGCTGTAGTACAAGACCACGACGCGCGGGATATTTCCAAAACAGTTACCGCACTTGCACACTTTGGGCTGAAGGACGAAGAGCTATTTAAGCGGCTTGCCTCTCACGCTGCCAGCATTGCGGACCAGTTTGATTCCATGGGCCTTGTGAATACCGCCCACGCCTTTGCCCGCACAAATTTTCTTCAACAGGATATGGCTGTTGCGCTCTCAGAGCGCAGCGTGTACGTGTGCCGCTTACTTGATGCAGGGGAGACGCGCCGACTCTTGTGGGCACTAGCTAAATTTCAAGTACGCGATCCAAAGATATTAACACCTGTGTTTAACCGCTGTCTCGCCCTGCACTACGACTTCTTTGCGGATCCAACGGGTAGCGAAGAAATTGAGGAGATTTTCGACTTTTATGGCCCTAACTTCTGTCCCCCGTTGTACCAGTTGTATATTTCCCGTGGGTCTACACCGCAGGCATAATTATCTGACGCAACAGACCTGTGATTTGGAATTATTGAGGAGAAACTCGTAAATGCAGCTGTTGTGAACATAATTCATGACTTGGTATGTTCGTGACGATGGCGCCCATACGAAAGCAAAAACAACGGACAACTGTTTTCGAACACGATTCTGTGAATGTCAGGTGGTATTTAGTGGGGCTCGTGTGGGTGTTTCCCATTCCTTTCTTCAAGGTTCCCAATCTTTTATCTATCTTGCTTTTGTACGGGCGTATGCGCGTGACGCACTGTCCAACACAAATGCTAATTCCTCTCGGAGGTATTCTAGCATTTTCCTCTTTGCCTCATTTCCTACCAAAGCAAAGATGAAATGAAAAAAAAAGAGAAGGAAGGATACCAGAGAGTAATATCAGCAGTCAGGGGGGAGGGGGTTACTTTGCGTGGTGTTGGTAGTGTTTTCATTACTTCGTTGTTCGCACTTCCAGACTGATTAGAGATGGTGTCTCGAAATAGCGCGGTCACTTGTTTGTGCACCTTTTAGTCCCTGGTATTTGCAGTGAGACGGTTGGAGTGGCTTTCGAAGTAGGTGTGTTCGAAGAAAGTGTGGCTCAAAAGGAAGGGAGTTCGGTAGTGCCACCCTGGCTCTAACGAAAAAAAAATTATGGAAGGTACAGGCGGTATTGGCAATCTACCGCGCTTTGGATGAGTGAATTGTGGGGGCCGCACGCGTTTGCCTCTAAAAGGCCATTAAACCACTGCTGCTTCTGCTATCTTTTTTTTTGTTTTAAAACCAGTGGTGATTTTCTTTCTAGAAATACACACGTTCCTTTTCCCTCACGTCTCATTTACACGCATGTGGAGGTACCCTCCAGCATATCTTTTAGTGCCATGCTGAACAACAAGAAAGAAAACACGGATGAACAAGCCGGCATGACTGTGCGGCAGCGGCTGCGGCAGAAGCGTGAGCTGGAGGAAAAACGAAAGTTTGGGCTTGCTCCGCTTTGTGTGGACGCGGTGTCGGGTCAGGAGATTAGCCCCAACGTGCCTCACCTCATATCTCAAGCACCATGGTACTACGGCAGTACCGGACCAACACTCGAACATCAGCGGCAGAAGAATGTGGAGGCTATTGAAGCTCTGAATGATCAGCGCGACGCCGTTAAGGTGTTCGATAAGCCGAAAACATATGTGGCTGGTGCGTGCGGCAATTGCGGCAGCGTCACTCACAAGACGCATGAATGCTATAAACCACGGAAAAAAGTCGGCGCAATGTATAGCGGCAAGGTAACAGGTGTTAGTATGTCGGTAGAATGTGTGGAAAAAAATTACGCGCAAAAACGTGACAGGTACGCGATGGGCATTGGGGTTGACTTACTTCAAAGTATGAACCAGGATGGCGGTGTAGCAGAGCAAGAAGATCAGGGTGGGCATAATGATGGAAGTGGAGGAGAGAAGCGATCGAAACTCGAGGATGTTTTTGCTTCGAAGACAGCGGTTTCTGGCGGTGGTGGTGGTGTGGCAATTAAGGAACTACCGAAGCACTTGCATAACCTGGACGATGATGGACTCTTCTTTGATCCCAAGACGGGTTCTATGCGCGGCAATCCCAACGCAGCTGATCCCACGAAAATATTTCAAGGCGATCTGCAGCGCTACCGATCGGGAGATTATTACACCTACCTTGAAATGCAACTTCGTTTTCTCAAGGGGGAGTCTTCATCTTTCGTGGACTTTAGGTTGGACGAACAACTCCAAAAAGAAAAGCAGCAACAAACCATTGGCAGCAGTGGTGGTAACCCCAGCGGCGGTGGTGAGAGTGTGGGAGAAACGGCTCATGACAGACTGGTACGTTCCCTTTACGGTGATTCTACTCTTGTTTCCTCTGGGAACGCGCAGAAAATGAGAGAAGCTCTTGCTGCGGCTTCGGCGTACACCAGCTGTTCAGCACCAGATGAAGATACACTCGCCACTAGCGCGCCATCATCATCTCATGCTTTAGGCCCGGCAACGCGAAATGGCCACTTGTATGTTTACGGAAGCTATTTTGATACAAAAGAATTTAGGTGGGGCTACAAATGCTGCAAGCGTCTGGGGAGGGAAGCAGAGGCATGTAAGATGGAAAAGGCTTCGACAACAAAGGAACTCGAGTAGGCCGTCATCGCTGGTCCCCTTATTGTTGTGATGCTGAACTTTAGTCGGATGGAAATACCTATACAAATGGCCTTTGACCCCGCATCTTTTACCAATTTTCCAAGCGCAAACTGACCCTTCTTCCTCGTGGGTAAGTTACTGAAGTGTGGATGATTAACGACAGGGTATTCTTACGGCTCCTGACTCGGCAGTTTCAACATTACAAACTCTTTAGGACCTTCGTAAGCTGTTTGTGTTCGTTTTCCCTCTTACCGTGCGACGATCTCTCACATCTTTCCCTTTCTTAATTATCAATTTAACTTCTTATGTGTGCGTTTAGGTTGCTGCCTTGTTGGAAGTGGATTCTATTTCATTTTTTTTTTGTTTTTTTTTTTTTGGGTCGAAGAAGGGTATAGGGAATAGAGCGTACTTATACGAAAACATACACAAAGCAAGGAAAAAGTGTGTAGGAATCAGGGGCATCAACAGAACCGTTGCTTGGGAAGGCGAAAAGGCAGTTGCAGAGTAAGCGATGCATCTCTACTTAACCAAGCGAGTAGCCATCCCTTCAACAGTGGCTGTCACAGCAGTTGCGTGGAACGAGGAACAGGGATGGCTGGCAGTGGGTGGAAAAGGTGGTTTGCTCAAAGTGTTGAAAATTGATGGCGGCGGATCGCAGCGCGGTGGACTTGCAATGAATCAAACACTCGAAGGGCACGAAACTGACGTGTCGGTGGTAGCATGGAACCACCAGTACCGCAAACTTACTTCCAGTGACGCTGGGGGGCAAATTATTGTATGGATGCTTCACAAGGGAATGTGGTTGGAGGAGATGATCAACAACCGCAATAAGAGCACTGTGCGTGACCTCGCATGGAGTGTGGACGGCACAAAGGTGTGCATCGTCTATGAAGATGGGGCCGTCATTCTTGGTGGTGTGGATGGCAACCGTCTGTGGGGAAAAGACTTGAAGTGTGAACTTACCAATGTTACATGGAGCCCCGATGATCGCTATATCCTCTTCGGTACCAAGTCTGGAGACGTGCAGATGCACGACAGTGCTACTGGACACCTTGTAAATCAAGTGGCCATTACACATCAGGCTAATAAAGTGCCACTCGCTGGGTTAGAATGGAGTTCTGCATGGGTCGACAGGCCGGAACCACTTCCCTCATTGGCGGTATGCTACAAGAACGGCCGCTTACATTTGCTACGCGGCATAACAGACCATGAAGCCCGCGTTGTTGAAGCTGGGATCAACGTCACGGGAATCGCTTGGAATCCGCAAGGGACAATGCTTGCAGTATGTGGTGTTCCCGCCACTGGTGGTGCATCTGGGGATGGAGGTACGTCGGCGCAGGGAGGCGCCACCGGGGGAGATGCGGCGGCAGATGGCTCCGCCTCCTCGGTGCTGACACTGATTTACAATGGTGACGGAGTTCATATGCGGACACTACGTATGAATGGTAAGTTCTGCGGCGGTATCACCTGGGAGGGCGACGGTTTGCGCGTTGCCGTCGCAGTTGATGCTGCCATGTACTTTGCGAACGTACGATGTGACTACAAATACGCTTACTTCCACAAAACAGTTGTCTTTGCATACAACCGCCCCGACCGCACAGACAGCAGCGTAATGTTTTGGAACACGAGGAACAATGAGCGCGTCATTCGCCACATACGTGGGCTACTTCATATACATGCTTGCAGGAATGCGTGCCTGATTGTCAATGCCCCAGGTGAAGAGCGTTGCTGCATTGTGCAACTCGTGAATGCCATTGGGTGTCCTATTGAGTCGAGGATGTTGGATATGGAGCCAATCGTGAGCGGTTTGAACTCCTCTCACGTGGTTGTCGCAGACGAGGAGAACATTTACATCTGGCAGTTCCGCGATCCGTCCGTCGTGGTGGACGCCCTTGATCCTGTTTCTGTGCAGATGAGCCGCCGCGAAACCCACGACCGGGTCGTGCACGTCGATGATTTTGTACGGGCTGATACACCTTCTGCCCTCACTACGCAAACAGCTCTAACGAATGATCTTATCTGCACCGTGTGTCTTAGTGAAGACTTTCTGTTCGTGGCTCGCGAATCGGGATTGCTACAGCTGTACCGCTTTAACCCTCTGCAGTTGGTTGGGAAATCTGTTCTGCCGTGCCGTCCACAGAGCATTGCGGTTAACTGTAACTCCACGCGTCTTGTTTTAATTGATGTCGTTGGTGTAATGCGCATGTTTCACATCGACCCAACAACGATGTCTCTCGCTCCGAGTAAACTAGTTCCCCAACCCGGTTTCGAGCGGAAGGACGTGTGGAATGTCCAGTGGGCACAGGATGATCCCGAGATGCTCGCTGTTATGGAAAGGTCTCGCCTCCACATATATCACGGCACGGAGTCGGAAGAGCCGATTACCTGCAGTACCCACATATGCAAGTTCCGATCGCTAAAGGTCCGGTCACTGCTGTTGGATGAGTTAAAACAGGACCCGGAGAGGCCTCGAAGGGAGTATGTTATCGATCATGATACACGTGCACTTCGGGATGCGCGGGAGGTAATGCAGACCGCATCAACAAGAGACGCGTTACGATACATGGACGAACACTCGCACCCAAAGCTGTGGTCTCTTTTTGCTGAGCACGCCCTCGCGCAACTGGACTTCGACAGCGCAGAACTTGCGTTTATCCGTTGTGGAGACTACCCAGCGATTCAGTTTGTTAAGCGTATCAAAACACTGGACGATCCACAGAAGCAACGCGCTGAGATTCACACCTATTACCATCGCTTTGACCAGGCGGAAAAGATATACAAGGACATTGACCGTAAAGACCTTGCCCTGGAGCTGCGTTACCGCCTTGGCGACTGGTTCCGTGTCGTGCAGTTAGTTCAGGAAGGTGGTGGTGATGAGTCCCACATGAGGCGGGCGTGGGAGAACATTGGCGACTTCTATGCCGACCGGCAGAAATGGACCAAAGCGGCTCAGTACTACTCGCAGAGCCAGCAGCTACATAAGCTCGCCCACATACTTTTCCTGCAGGAGGATTACGATCTCCTCGTGCAACTCATCCAGAACGCCGAACACGATCGTGAGCTTTTATTGAAGTTAGGTGAAATGCTTCTTTCCGTTGGCCTCGGTGAAGAGGCATTGCGCGCATATTTGGCAGCTGGTGAACCTCGCCTGGCCGTGGAGAGCTGCACGCAATTAAATCAATGGGACTGCGTTATGGCCGTTGCGGAGGAGTACAAACTGACGGACGTTAGCAAACAGTTGGGCCGGCACGCTACGCGGCTTGTTGACAGCGGTCGCCTTTCTGAAGCTATTGGGTTGTACCGCAAGGCCGGGCAGCACGACGAGGCGGCGCGGTTGCTTGCGGGACTTGGGCAGCGCGCAGCCACAACTAATCCACTTAGTGCAAAGAAGTTTTATGTGCTGTCTGCACTGGAAGTAGAGAAGTACCGAAAGAAAAAAATGACGCTCAGCGGAAACGGCACAGCAGCTGTTGAGGCGTTGTTAGACGTAGAACAAAGTGGAAAGGGCCAAGAGCGGGCGTTTGATGCGGCGTGGCGTGGAGCAGAGGCATACCACTTCTTCCTGCTTTGTCAGCAACACATATTGAATAGGAATCTTGTTTACGCACTAAATGTAGCCATGCGGTTAATGGATTATGATGATATCATAAGTCCTGTTGACAGTTATAGCCTTATTGCGCTTACGGCATACCTGGCTAAAAACTACAGCATTTGCAGTAAGGCCTTTACTCGTTTGGAGGCAGCGGAGCAAATGGATGAGCAGAGCCAATCAGAAGGGGGTGAAGCGAGGGGTGCTGTGCAACTACAAATGATGGATATGATAGCGGACCTTGATGTTTCTTGCCGTACCAAAGTTGGACATGGCGTTGGTCCGGCAGGTGGTGGGGCCGGGGGCGTTGGTGGCACTACTCGTCTCGATGGTACTACAACCTCTTTACAGCTGACAAATCCGTCAAA
Organism: Trypanosoma brucei gambiense DAL972; assembly: GCF_000210295.1. NCBI lineage: Eukaryota > Euglenozoa > Kinetoplastea > Trypanosomatida > Trypanosomatidae > Trypanosoma > Trypanosoma brucei. The sequence goes on from NC_026738.1 coordinate 897,541, forward strand.
GGGTGCCGTGTCTGCCATACAAATGACTTATCCAACTGTCACGTTGACGGAACCTCGTCGTCGCTTTGCGGATCTCGCCAGCAAAATATTCACTCAACATAAGCCGGAAGATAACTTTATTGACCGTGTGAAATGTCATAAGTGTGAGGCTCACAATAAAGAATGGGCATCTGCCTGTGTGCGCTGTCAGCAGCCATTCCACGTTTGCATATATTCCGGTCGTAGCATTACTTCAGAAGAGTTCTGGCAGTGTAGTGTGTGTCACCACCGACTTCTTGACGTGGAAACCGACCGCTTCCGTAACTGCCCGTTATGTCACACACCTCTTCGTCACTAGTTTCAGAGATTTGTAGGGGTTAGAGGAGAAGCAAGCCTTTAAAATTGTCTCTAGAATGTGTTTGCTTCCTCACACCCAGTTTACATTTCCTCTCCATACTGGAAGGCCCCGCAGGCGTATTGAACCGTTCGCCTTCTATTCCTCTTTCCACTGTTTGATTGCTTGCTTATATGCTCAACTCGTGTGCCCCACTGCGTTGTTCAATTTTTCTTTTACCATTATGTTTCTCCAGCTGATGGTGTTGGTGCTCGTCGAGGTTTTGCCGTGTGGGGTACGAAGAAATTGCGGATGTGTTGTGTACGTTACCGTTGTTCTTGTTGTTGTGTTGGGGAGTGGGGAAGGCGTTTATTGGGAGAAAAAAGAAATGCCTCGAGCACGAGCCGTCTCGGCCCTGGAGCATATGCATCAAAAGGCTGATAATATTAATATCTATGTGCATGAATGTACAAACAAGTGAAATTTATGCGCAATGAACAAAACCTCTGCATCGAAAGAATAGATCAATGGAGACCAATGGGTGTGAGAAGTGATGCAACTAGCGCGCGCATGCACAACCCTACAAGTTTCTTTTCGTTGGATAACTATCCGAGCGAAGTGAGGTATGAATAAATAAATGCATATATAGAGAAAGGAGAGGGAAATAATATTGGGCAAGTGATGAGGGCTGAGAATTTCGTTCGTGCGCGTTGAAGAGAGAAAGAGTTGGTTGCATCTTTTCTCACCACGTAGACATTTTTCCTTTTTTTTTTGTTTGCCTCTGAATATTGAATTTTGCTTCGTTTCGCCTGTGCGAGCGTGTGATCATACTGCTGGAAGTGCCATGGTGCCGACTATATATAGTTTCGTTATGTTCCAACCCCTCCCCATTGCATCAATATTTGCTCCGTCCACTGATCTTAACATGGTGAACAATGGCAAATGTTGCGGATGGCACTGATGGAGAGGTGATTAGTGGTCGCGGGTGGAAATGGTTTGACAGAAAAGGTGGAACATCAGAAGAAAAAAGTCGCAGTTTTCAAAGAAAAAGCTGTCATGAGGACCATACGCCCCTTGCCAAAGTACATACGAAACCCGTTTCTCTGTTTCGCATTCTTCTTTTTCTTCCTTTTTCAAGATACATCAAAAAGGTTTCTTTCCTCTTGGTCTGTTTTTGTGCAATGTTCCTCTGTGTAAGTTTGTCCCTTCCGTTTTCCGACACTGATTTACCGACAGCGCCCTTTTCTTCTTCCCTACTTCATATGCGTACGCTTGTGCGCGTTTTCGCCCACCGTGACAGGCACAAAGGAAGTGGAACTCATTGGAGTTTTGTTACTTGGCTGTTATCAACGTAGCCATACGAGTGCGGCACCGCTACCGGCGCCGTTATAAGGCGTAATACTACGGCAGGCTGTTGCGCAGAAGGAAGGCGCATTGAAGTGGAGAACCAAAACATCGTTTGATCAAACGTGGATTGAATGCTACGTCGAACGCGTTTTATTTGTGTGGGCGCGAAGCAGTTCTTTAGGACAGATGGCCAACCGTATCAACCGTACACAATAAAGTCACTCTTCCTTTTTGGCTTTATTGCCTCTACGGCATTCCTTTCTGTTTTCACCGTGAAGGAAACGAAAAAGGCTGGGCCACTGGAGCTTCCCGATGAGCTTGAGGACGAGCGGCGCCGGAGGAATGACCCTCGACGACCGCCCTGGCCGCTGCTGCATCAACGCAGTGTTCTTTTGCGAGAGGGGAAGGTACCACACGACGACCTTCTACTTCTGTGGGAACAAACACGCCATTATTATCCTGCAGACTGGCTCGTGCCTCTAGAGATAACACAGGTATTGAAGTACACAAGCGGGGCGTACTTGCAAAATTATGTACCGGATCCCGACCAGTTGCGTAAGGAGGTACTGATGCAACTGTTGAATATTCAGTATGGACGGGTGAGGGACCCTAATGGGGGTAGACTCAACCGAGATGTGAAGGAAATTATCGCAATGGCAATTGAGGATTTGGAGAACATGGACCTCAGTCCCGGTACAGAACCGGCGCTAGTGCCGACGCACACCTAAGCGCGGAGTGCAAACAAAAAAAACAGCAACACAAAGTGAGAGTTACGTAGTGTTTTCCTCTTTTTTTTTTTTTCGGTTCCTTGTCACTGAAACTTATACATGTTACTTTCCCCCCTTTTTGACTTAAATGCCGGACGTCTTGTGGTCGAGTGTCATTTTTTTTTCTTTTCGTGATTACATGACCATGTTTTGTAGCTTGACCCCTCTTTATCCATCTCGATGTGGATGTGTTGGACTCTATCAAAACTGGGTGTGGTGAAGATCACTGATTATGGAGTGTGAATGGCGATTTCACCTTGAAGGCTCAAACACGGTGCTCATTTCCATCGGTTGGGTTCCGCTGCCCAGTGGGCACATGTGCTGCTGCGCAGGTGGGTGGAGCCACGGGACACTGACGATATGATGATAAATGTTGTTAAGAAGAAGAGGAGGAAGCGGGGCACAGTTGGAGGCACGACCTTTTTTGTTTTGCAGTTCGAAACTCGACCATTTTGGTAAAGAGCCCGCAGCTGAAAAGCTAAATGGGCTGAGTGACCGGTATCAAGTCTAGTTAATTATTACTGTTGCCACTTTTTGGGGAATAAAATTACGCGATTTCGGTGCTACCGTCGTTGAGCGCCTAAGAGCGGGCGAGATGTTGGGAAAGGTGTGCACGGGGTTATTTTTTCGAAGTTTGTTTGGTGGTAGATATTTTGCGTCTCCTTTTAGAGGTTGTTTCTGTCTCTGCCTTTGTGGGCTCTCTACTTTTATTGCTCTTTTTTTTTCCGTTCTGATCTTTCGTTTAACCTGGTCATCATGCATTGAAGTGTTGACAAGCCGGTGACCAAAGAGGCAGGCTACGGAAAGCTGGAGAATAGCTGGCTATCACAGTAGCAGTGGCCAAAAAAAAAGTTGTAAGGCGTATACTATATCATGGCGGCTAAAGGAAAGTCAACACAAAGGCGTTCTGCCACCGGTGGTGCTAATTCCAAAGGTGCTTCCGCTAAAACTTCTCCAGTAAAGAAGTCAACAGCGAGAAAAGGGCAGCAAAAGACAACCAAGAAAACACCTGTGGTAACCAAGCCAGTGCCTACCAAAAAAACTGCGGCGGCGGGGGTGAAAAAGAAAGTTGATGCTGCTGTAACCACGCAAGCGCCGGTGACAGGGGGGAAGCGGGAGCGATTTCTTCGAAAGGGACGCGGCGTTGTCGACGTGCACTCGGGCAAAGTGGACACTTGCCATGTGTACGAGAGAGACGGCACCGTGTTTCAGTTTACACTGAATCAAACAAACATATCGAGTAATAACAATAAGTTCTACATAACTCAACTACTTGAGGATGACGCGCGCAAAAATTACTTTATCTTTGCGCGGTGGGGCCGTGTGGGCGCTGTGGGGCAATACATGTTGGACCCGTACTTGGATGCGCGCAGTGCGGAGCAGGACTTTTGTTCCAAGTTCCGAGAGAAGACACGCAATGACTGGGTCGACCGTGGACGTTTCAAAAAGGTTCCCGGGAAGTATGAGTACATGGAGGTTGACTATGGGGAAGATGATGACGATGACGCTGGTGGGGAAAAGCCGGGGAAGAAGAAAAAAGCGGAGAAACCGGTGAGAGAGTCAAAGTTACCCAAAGAAGTTCAAGATTTGATGCGACTCATTGGGTGCAGGGAGTCGATGTCGCAGGTGCTCCGAGAGCTGGAGGTGGACACCGAACGAATGCCATTGGGGAAAATATCGAAGGCACAAATCCTGCGCGCCTACGAAGTACTGAAGGAAATCGAGAAGAAACTTAAGCGGCCACTGAAACAACTGGAGGAACTGTCCAGCCGCTTTTATACGCTAATACCTCATGCGTTTGGCACCAGGCGGCCTCCAATCATCAATACAGTTGATGTGGTTCGGGAGAAAAGGGAGATGCTGGAAACACTGGCTGAGTTGGAGGTTGCGTCAACACTCGTGGACATGAAAGACGATGAGGCCTTGCATCCGTTGGACAATATCTACAGAAAGATGAAGTGTGCGATCCAGCCACTAAAACCGCAAAGCGAGGTATACAAACGTATTGTCCAGTATGTTCGCAACACTCAAGGACCTACCCACGACGCATATACCCTTCAGGTGGTGGAAGTCTTTACACTGCGGCGGGAGGACGAGGAGGAGCGATACAAACCGTTCAAGAAAATGGACAATCGCCAAATGCTGTGGCACGGCTCACGTATTACAAACTTCCTTGGTATCCTTTCACAAGGGCTTCGGATCGCACCTCCGGAGGCTCCCTGCACTGGATATATGTTTGGGAAGGGGATATACCTCTCCGATGTGTGCTCCAAGTCTGCGAATTATTGCCATCCACCACGTGACACTAATACGGGCCTTTTGCTACTCTGTGAAGTAGCACTAGGGAAGCAGAAGGAGTATGAAAATGCACACTACATGTTAGAACCAGAGAAAGGAACAAACTCCACCAAGGGTGTTGGACGCATGTATCCCGATCCTAAAGGGGCGGAAGTTGTGAAAGGTGTGCTGTGGCCAAAGGGATGCATCAAGGAGGATTCGCGCCCCACTTCTTTAATATACCCTGAACACATCATATATGACGTCCGTCAGTGCGTGTTGAGGTATCTAGTTCGTGTTTCTTTTGAGTATAAATAGTGGTTACACCGGTTTTGATAGGTGGGAGTTGCCATCATCCCTTTCCTCTCTTCATTTTTATCTCGTGCTCTGGAGACAGGAGTGGACAGACTGCAGCCCAAAGTATAAAGAAGTTCAGGCGCCACGTGCATAACCTTGCGACTGCGGCCCCTTGCTCTTAACATCCCGAAGAAGAGAAGAATCTTGTGTTGGACGTCGCACATACCTTCGTTTTGTTTTCGTTTGCATTGTTACTTTCATAATATTGTGTGCCAGGTTTTGACGATTGCGTATGACAAACCCCCAATAGTTTGTTCCCACCCTCGCTTCGTATCTATTTTTTTTTTGTATTTTTCACCTGACTTACAGTTCACACCCTTATGTCTTTGCATTGCCATCGGTGATGGTTTTATGTATGGCTAGCGGTGCCTAGCGTTGGCTTGTGAACGGGAGAGGGAGGTGTTTGCCCCATCCTCCCTAAATTATCCATCTAAACCGGCGTATGATGTTTTTTTGTTTTTAACTTTTTTCGGATTCTTTCATCATTCTGAACCACTGTAGGTGTCGTCTGCCTTATAGCATGCCTTATGTTGGGTGAGGATTTCCTAGTCTCTGTGGAGCACACAAAGTGCGCAGTGGCGCCAAAACTGTTGGCGGAAAGTGAGGAGGGTTGGCATAAGTGGTAAGTGATACTGGAAATGGCTAGAAGTTGAAAAAACACAGGAGATCTTTTCCCTCCTGATTAGTACTATTACTTAACTTATTCAGTGCGTTTCCTTGTGATCGTTTACGCTTTTCATTTTCACCTTCTTGTGAATTGATCGAAAGATATATAGTTACAGGATGGCGTCGGTTGTCAGCCCTCTGAAGGGGACTTCCGTCAATCTTCCCTGGAAATTGTTGGTTGCGGCTGCGCAACCATACCAAACACTTTCAGGCCCAGCGTTGTCAGTCAACTTTCTCCAGCAACCGACCCTTATGCCATTTCAGCAGTTTCCTCTTCATCACGCTGGCATCCCGGGATTGTACTTTCACTCACTCCTGCACAGCCTAGCTGAGTTTGCAACAACACCGCGGCCGGTGCGAGACAACCATGTGAAAATGCTGCATGCGCCAATGGAAGACTTCTGGCAGAGGGTTGGAGTTCTAAATTGTGCGTATTACACGTTCTTTACGCCTTTTAGCGGACAGCATCCAGCACTTGGGGCTGTTGAATTGTCGTTATCGCCACAGCGCAAGCAAAGGGATGTGCGCTTAACCCTTTACAATGGAGTGTACCAACCCATTGCCACAATGATATGCACAGGAGAAGCTGATGATCCTTCTTGCAACATTCCGTCGCAGCATGACGCTTTAGCGTGGCCGAAGCCGCATAGCTGTCTTGATGGAGATGCGTTTGGTGCGTCGCTAATTGGAAATGTGTCAAAGCTTTCCGATGGCTGCTTCATGCAGGAAGCACTCTTTACAAACAGTAGTGAGTCTGAGGAGGACGTGGTGCCGCCGTGGCGGGTGGACAGGTGTGTAGCAGATTTCTGCCGTTCTCTAGCAGTGGCAGGATTCCTCGCACCGCATGTTCCTAGTGGAAAACAATGTCACTTTACCATCGTTGCTCAACAGACCTTGGCACATGATGATGTCATGAGTGGGGAATCGGTTGTTGTTGTGACTGCCGCCCCCCGTGTATTCGCCAAGTATCGAATGCCCCCGTGGCGTCATCAAATTGGTCTGCCTCTGTTTGGACCTGGTGTGTATCCGCTCTGTGTGGCACTTCGTGTGGAGATGAGGCAGAAGGGATACACGGTTAATTCGGGAACATACTTCCTTGTGGACACGGGGTTGAGTGTGTGAGGTGCGGTACGGTACGGGCATTGGCGCATGCACATGTGGGGGAATATGTGTGCAATTATCCGCAGGCGATTGTCACAGCCCCCCTTTTTTCCCACGTTCATGTCTTCATCTCTCAGTGCTCGTGTAATGACTGTGACTCGTAAACACTGTTCTCCGTTTTTATTTTAATTCTCTTTGTTACTCTCTTACGTAGGTGAAGTGCGGTCCCCTTCGTTTGATTGACTACTGGTGAGATTCGTATCGGCAAAATCAAGGGACTTGAAAGGAACTAGCAGAAGCAATTAGTGCAGAGGGTAGTGCACTCTTTCCATTCAATTCTGGACATTTTTCTGCCTCAACACCCCACAGCAGGTTGCTTTGGGGTGTTGCTGTGTTACCGATAATCTCAGTGAGTAGAGTAGGAAGGAGGAGTATATACAGCGAAGGATACATTACATCGGATTCGGCACCCGCACGGAGCCAAATAGCAAATCATCACAAGAAAGGTGTTTGTAGGGGGAGGTACAACACACCTGTAAAGTATTCGTTCATTAGGTGCTGTCCCCCATGGCTAAGAAAAAGAAGTCCAAACGGGGCGTAGAAGTAAAGGACATCAGCAACTTTCAGTATGGATACCGTGCGGATTCGTCCAACGCGGTACGTACTCCTGTGGCAACTCGGAGAGTTCCTGTTGATCCTGCTGTTTTGAAACGCGCATACATTTTGCACAACTTCCAGTTTGTGCTCCGGCATGACGCTCAGCAACTCAGAGCTGTCCCTGGTTTGCCGCAGAGGCCACACCAGGTAACTGAAGCCCTTCGACTGAGTGGTACAACGCCCCCGTGGGATCTCATTATTGCAGTGGTGGCACGGGGGACGTGGGAGGAGTTTCACTGCCCGGTGTGCCTGGAGGAGCCACAGGCAGCGCGTATCACGAGTTGTGGCCATGTCTTTTGCTTGGTTTGTGTACTGCAGTACATTTCTAGGCGAAAAGCGGAGAGCAAGCAGCGGACTTGTCCAGTGTGCAGCAACTTTATTACCGTGGCCTCCCTACGGCCCTGTATGGTCAGGTTGGTAGAACCGCCATCCGTGGGTGCCAGGGCTTCTTTCACCATGCTGAAGCGTAAAGGAGACTCTTGTATCTTGCTTCGGCAAGATGATCCCTGCTGGAAGGAAACGACTCTTACCGATGACGAACTCCGTCTTCCATTCTACGGTGAGCCGTCCGCAACATACAGTAGGTACGTCATCTCCACGGAAAGCGGCGAAGCTACATTGCGTGAGGACGAATGCACAGCAATAACGAGGCAAATAAGTATGCTTGAGGCGCAGCCAAGGCCGTTTACATCATTTGATGATGACTTACTTAAAAGGGCCGAAGACGCTCTCCGACTTACCCTGCAGGGAGTTCCACAGCAACAATCGGCGGGTGAATCTCGCTCTTCCCCTCCTCTTGCTCCTAAAACACCGGGTACGGAAACAAACATGGCTTATGAATTTTATGGGGAGACCGACGGGCAGGCGTATTACATGCATCCCATCACATACAAAATGTTGTGTGTGGATGCTGAGGCCCGTAACTCGCCTCTCCGCAACGTTGTAGAGGCTCCGGTAGAGGAGATTACGACGTTTACGCAGGACGAGGCATCCAGGAAACGCTACAGAGTTTTTGCTCACGTACCACTTCATGCAACAATAAAGTTGTGTCTTCTTGACCTGAGCGACATTGTTCTTGCGTCCACAATGAAGATTTTCGAACCAACACTTGCACGGCTGCGGAAGTCACGGCAACTTCGGGAATCGAGTATTAGCAGCAGTACCGAAGATTCTACGTGGCAGGAGTACCTCCGACGCTACCGCACTGATTGGCGGGGTGAGGCAGAGAGAACTTTGGAGGATATGAGCCCGATGTCGGAATTTATGATGTCGGAGATGTCTGCAGATTTCGAGCGTCTACCAGCACTTGAACTCTCCCCATCCGATGGTACTCCGCCCCTCGGTCCCGTGCCGCAAGCATCAGCGGGAAGGGAAACACCCGGAGGAGGTTGCTGGAAGACCGGCAACTCTCTCCAGCTTTTCTCTTCACCTCCGGTGCGCCCCGTTGTGCCTACATGGGGTGGGCACGGCTTCAATCCAAACAAACCATCGTCGAACGTGTCTCTAGCTGAGGGGCGGAAGAGGTAACATGAAGGGCTGCAATATTTTATTGGGGCGTGCATTTCCGTAAAAAGAAAAAAAAAATTAAATCAAGTAATGCCAATAACACATTTCTGTGGCGCAGTTATATGGTTGCCGAGGAAAAGAGGCATAGAGCTAAAGATGCCCTCCACACACACACACACACACACACGTATACATATATATTTATATATATATACGTATATGTGTGCGGATCGTTCCCCCCTCTTCACCTAACTTCAGTGGATAAGTGTGAGGAAAGCAGGGGAAAGGACGGTGAAGTAGATACTTCATGTATACAGCATGGGTTGGCACTGCCTTCGGAAGATATATGGCTGGAAGCTGGGCGTGGAAGAGTAAGTTAAGTGAGACCGCGCACCGGATCCTGTCTGCTCCATGGGAAGGATGAATGTGGTTGCGTTAGTTCGCCCAGGTGTGAGGAGAGGGGCTGTTTGCCATTTTCCTTTTGATCGATCACCGCTCGATGGTGTTTTCTTTGCAGCAAGTGGTTGTGTTTTACACTTTGAGCCACGTTTCAAAGAATGCAAATTGTTTTTGCTTTTCTTCATCCTTCCTCATTTCCCTCTCCAATTTGGGTTATTTCTTATTACGCTTTTTACCCTTTAAATTTGTACGCCACGCAAAACCTTCCGGAACCGGAGTGGCGAAGGAAACCGTTTGTGTTACAAGCGATCTTGATTGTTTAGCATACCATGCGAGATGTGGGGACCAAACCAGGAGGTAGCGCACCCGCGACACGACGGCAAAACATTCTACCTCCCATCAACTAGTGCGGCGGGTGCTGCTGCTCTCGGTGCTTCCCTACTGCCGCATAGTAACTTGGTTTGTGCGCCATTGAATCCTCACATAGCGCGGGAACCAGTGGATACTGCAACCGGGGATGGTGATGGGACAGTTCGTGCTTTACTCACACGATTCCGTATTGAGAACGAGCGACTTCGTGATCAGGTAAAGGCGCACGTGGTGCAAGAAGCTCTCCTTACGCAGCGTTTGCAGGAGTTAAGTGCAAGAAACACAGCGCTCCACCTACAGGATTTCCGAAAGAGGGATAACGACGTTGTAGTGGAGAAACTGAAGAAGCAACTGGAGGTGAAGGAGATGGAGGTGCGTGCACTGCAACTTCAAGTTGGAGAGTTAAATGGTCGTATTTCAGCCTACGAGGAGGCTATTTCGCGCCCCGACCACCCCCAGGGTCTTTCTGCAAATTCGATGGATCGCGTGCGGGAGCTCATTTGTGAAGCTTTGAGCAGTGCAGGTTTTTTGACACGCGTCGCGAATGCGGTGGAGCACTGCCACCCTTCAACACACGAGGTAACAGATTGCCCCCGCTCAGTTGAAGAGTGCACTAATCATTGTCTCCAGGCTGCTATGCGCGGGAATAAGGAATTGCCTGGTGAAACAGCGGCGCGTGGTCACCATGTGTCTTGTGAGGAGCTCGCTTCTGCCCTTCGTGAGGAGGTTTTGTTTTGCGAAACGGTAGCGGTTCGTGTGGCCGCAAAGCTGTTCATGGAACGTTCGTCAGCGGATTCCTCTGCGAAGGCTGATCGTGGAACTGGTTTGCAGCATCAGGAGGAGTCCGCGCCTCCGCTTGCGAGGCCCACCGCCGAGTGTCCGCCGGAGGCGCATGAATTGCCGCAAAGTGACCGCCGGCCTCGCCGCAAGCCCGCCGCTCGACCCACCGTGGAGGATTGCGAAGTGCAGTGAAGTGCTTAATGATAGAAGAATATAGAAAAACGCGTCTACCCAATGTGTTTCGGTGCAGACCTTACTCCCTTTCCATATGCCGCCCGCCCCTGTTGCCTTCACAGTGAGAAGGAGGGATGCATGTGACCCGTGTAACTCTTAGGATTGCATCTCCCCTTGCAACTGATGCTGGGAATGTACTGCCGTCGGATGGGGGGAGGAGGTGGACAACAATGCTGTCAGCGATGGCGGCGTTGACGTTTTTTTTTTTTTTTAAGCCCTCGTTAACTGTTATGTGGATTATTCTTTCTTCTTCCCATTTTTCTTTTTCTTATTCGACACATTATCGTGGTACAGAAAGAAGTAGCCGCATCAAAAAAGGTAACTCGACAGAGAGATAAGGCACTTCATTCTCCCGACTGGAATCGGTAAGAAAGGTACGAAAGCTACTTAGCGGTTGCCACAGCAAGCTAAAAGCGGAGGTGTTACATCATGTCCTCCGGTTTTCATTTTCATGACGTGTCCAATGACGCCATCAAAGGAATGCCACCGAGCGAGGCTTTACATAAGCACCTGGAGAATGCGCAGCTCGCGCACCGCATTTGCCTTGCCAAGGCACTAAAGGCTGGTGAACCCCCTGTGGAAAAATGTGCACTCACGTGGGGTGAAGTGCTCATACGCTACCAGGCCTGGTCCGAGTACCGCCCACCCTTCCAGGATAGTGTTGCACAGGCAAAATACAAGAAGTACTGGAGCAAAAAGCGACAGGAGGAGGACGACAAGAATCCATTCAAATAACTGGTGTGCTTAACACGGGGAACGGGGCACCCCTTGGGAGTTGCTTGCTGTACGGTTCCAAGGAATGGCGTAACGTTGATGTGTGTGTTTTTAGCGGATATATTTTATTGCAGTGGCGTGTGTAGCAGTCGGTCGGGTGAGGAATTGAACGAAAATTTGTCTGTTTGTTGGCTGCTTTTTGCAGCCTTAGGAGCATGCTGGAGAGTATTTACACCGAATTTGTTCCGTTTCCCATTCACTCTCTCCCCTCCTCAAATCTGGGGGGGGGGCTTTTCATGATATTGTTGTGCACGTTGGTAAAACCAAAGATTTCCAACTAAACCCCTATCTCCTCCGCTTATTGTTTTCTGTCACCTTAGCCTTTTCTTCGTTAAAAGGCAATATAGCTCCACTACTCATGGGCGAGATGGGAATGGTAGGAAAAATAAATGCTCGGCGTGGCTGCGCAAACCAAATACACCTTTCAAAGCCATTTCTTGCTTTGTTTACGGAATTATTTGGACCTAAAGGACGGTGTTCTTGTCGAGAGGTGAGGTGTCTCCGAGATCAACCACGACACCAGGACTGTTGATCATCCTTTTCGACTCCATTAGAAAAAGGCTCAGTTAACCACCCGCCATATGCAACAACCTCGAGGCAGTTGGCACCGCCTCAACTGCAACGCGAGCGGACGAAGAGGGTGAAACTGTGGGGTTAAAAAGTATTAGGGTCAATGAGGAAAGTGAAAAGGGAGGTAAAGTTGCGGATATTAATCGAGGAGCGAAGGCGGATGTTCATTAGGGCATCCACTCTTCATTAGGTGCCAGAGGAAAGCTGCGTTGCTCACGCGTCGCGCTTTACACAATCATGTGGATAGTGAATGAGGCCCCGCTCTGAAGAGTAAATAAGGCAGGAAACTCGGGCACCCGAAACAAAAGCCAGCAGCGCGAACAAAAAGTGGGAAGTTGGATAGCTGTAGGAAACGCGGCAGCACCAGCGAAGTTTAAACAGAGCCGAATGTTTCCACGGCGGAACACGAGGATATACGACGAAGGGTATGCCGAGTGGGGCGCCATTGGGAAGCACACGGCTGTTTTTCTTTCTACTTTTTTCGGTTGCCAAAATGCTGCGAATTGCAACCGTACAACTGACTGAAGGCGGCCCACTACTCCATAGTGCCAAGGTTTTTTTTTTATTTTTGAGCCTCCGAGAGGGATACTTCCCGGAAACGTTTAGAGGTTTCAATCGGGATCTTACGGCATGAAGTCTCCAAACAGATTATGAGAGGAGACACATGAAGGCAACATGGCCTCTGACAAAACGAAATGCGAGTGCCCCGGGCGTAAAATTACGTTAGCGGGATCGACGAGCACCGCATGGGGGCAGCTACTCGAAGCGGAAGATTAAGCGAGTAGCTGGTTGACACAAAGGCGCCTAGGCAAATAAGCACAGGAAACAATCTCGCTGAAGTTAAAGTTGCCGTTACACCTGGGGAGTGAGGGCTACATAAATGGAATAACTGGAGGAGACTCACTGAATAACAACTGTAATAAGCTGGCAGCGGGAAGTGGCCCCCTCCGTTTCACACCTCGTGAGAATAGAATTGTGCTTAGCCCTGTATGTTGGCATGTTCAAATACGGAGCGTTTGGTGAAGAATGTAATGGAGGGATTATGATCATCGCGCCCACTCTGTAATGAATAGGCGACGCCGGTGCCGTGACATCGCGGTCCGCCCACGGACGCAGCGAATGGTAAGGAAGTGAAGGAAGAAACGCACGAAAGACCGACAAAACGAGAAATAAAAAAAAAAGGTGGCGACACTCCCGGTTATCTCATCAGAAATATCCACGGTTCACGGGGAATGCGATAATCGCTATAGCGCGGACGAGGCGTTTGCGTGGGACAAAGTGAAGCACTGTCTCTGGGTTGCCGCTGTCACTAGAAAATTTGCACACAAGAGAAGGGAAGGAAAAAAAAAAAAAGAAGACACGGGGCGTAACACGCAACAGCGGAGCGACACAATTGCCTCGCGCCTACGGATGACACGCGACCAACGAAGAGAGAAATCCCACAACCACTAGAGACTGGAGTAGAGCACCGAGAGTCCTTTATTCATTTTCTTGAAAGCTTAGCAGCCTTAAGAACACACACACACACACACAAAAAAAAAAAGATGCGACTGGCGCGAAAGTTGAAGTTACAGCCGCACACATGGGTAAAAAGTTGGCACGGCTCCTTTACACATACCCTGGTGTGTGCATGTGTGCGGGGGGGGGGGGCCATACCAAAAAGCTGGAGAATCTCTCAATGCACTACTGCCGACCACCGGCGAGGAAATCCACTCCGTACGTCAAAGTATAACGTGGGTAATAATAATGTCGATAACGGTTCCGTTCCGCATTCCGACAACTCAAATAAGTGTATTGGTGAGTCCGCAAGGTCTCCACTTCCCCAGTTGATCCCCCCTGAGGAAAAGAATGTTGAGCGCCCACACCTCCGATGTATACATATAAATTTAAATTGTCATGCCACCAACGCGACCAAGTGTAATAGAACCAATTTGCAGGGTTCAGTTAAGGTGCCTTTCGTTTATGCCGACTGCTGAGCTCATAAGCTAGTTTGTGGTCGATAGTTTCACCCGGCCTCAAAAGGGAAGGGAAACGGTTACGCGATGGCATGATACTTTGGGTTTTTCTCTATAATATTGGTTTTGTAAAAAAAAAAAAGGGTAATGGGAAGATCATTGTGACCGGGAGGTCCAGTGAAGCATGTAGTTTTTTTTTTTTTGCTGTTATTTCAGCCAAACTAACCAAAGAATTGCCACCAAAACCGATAACACTCGGCAGTAGAAACTATCGGGAACTTTCCTAGAAGCGGCGCAGCGTATACCAGTGTCTTGAGCGCATTTGTCCGTCCACACCCCGTGATTTTCTCATCTTATCTCGCTTTGCTGCATTCCTCTCCTCCTTTCTTTATGTTCATACGCATATATGCTATGTGCGTGTGTTTAAGAGCCAGTGCCAAATGAAGATAACTGACTTGCCTCACCATCCCCTTGAATCCCGTACGTTACCTTGCCGACTACGTTCCCGCATCCACAACAACGTTCTAACCTTAGGTTCCACACTTAATAATCCTCCCTCTTTACCGCATGTGTATTCCAGCATCACGACGCGCTTAACTCATGCCAGCCGCCGCTGCCACAACATCCGCATCGATTACTTCTGCTCACCATCCTCAATAGCAATATTGTTTGTGTGTGTGTGTGTGTGTTGTAATTGTTTGGCTGCGCCACGCATGCCCTCCAAAGTCAATTAATTCACTCCGTTCCCAGCGATCAAAATACTCAGCTGAGTCGAAGACCGCAAACGGCACGCACCTTTCCGGCGGTTATCCTCAGGTGGTTGGAAATTCTCGGAGAACGGTCGAGGCCCAAGGCAGCAAAACAAAAAAAAAAACAGCAGTTACGCGGGGGCGCACATAGCTTCATTTCCCCCCTTGGAAACGGGTCTGAGAAGCAGAATCATCCGTCTCCATAGCGGATCAAACAAAAAAAAAACATTCACGTACATGCTTATAGATTTCTATATGTGTGTGATATCTTCCGCCTGTGATTATATCTATCTCTCCTTTTCGTCGGATTCCAGTTGGTGGGGTAGTTGTAATGTCGTTTTTTTTTTCGTTTCCTTCCTCTTCCCTTTAAGGACACATATTACCGTGTCACACCCGTTTAAGGTTGGTTGCCCCCCCCCTCCCCATGCTTACGTCCATGTGTGCGTCAGCGCACGACCGCCCCAATCACTGCTATTTCCAGCACTCCTTCACCAACGCGCATATCAACGGCATGGGGCCTCTCCTCGTTTTTCTTTCCTCCTACTGATATTGATATGTTCCTCGTTTCTTTTTTCTTTTCTTTTTTTGGAACCAATCACATACCATACTCAGGTATTGGCTTTCCATTCAACTCTTTAAGATTCGGAGGTGGGGTACAAATTCAGCAGCTGATTAATGCGTATGTGTGAAGGATCCCGCACAAACCCAGAGGCCTGTGATATTCACTTATTCTCCCTTTCTTTTCGCATGCTCTTTCGCTTTTACTTCGCCACATTACATCCATATATATATATATATATATATTAGAATTTCCCCCTTATGGTCACCTGTGAAGTTCACTTTACACTCGCAAAATTTTCCTCATCCCTTATTCCCCCCTAATCTCAAAATCCGGTGTTACCGTCGTGGCGAAGGCTTGCAATTCGTCGTTACGTAGGGCGCGTGGTAAAGTTTGCGGGTGCCCGTTGACCGAAGGAGGAGGAAATGAATTCTCGGGATTGGCGGGAGGCAACATGTTAACACCGGATCTTTCCCTAGACAGTTCCTCCAGACGGCGGAGGATGCCATCACAGGAGTTCTTTTCCCTTTTTCCCACATTCCACATGTATACTAACGCAGAATATAGCAATTTTCCAACATAAATCATTTTCTCTGTTAGATGCAACCTCTTTTTTAATTGCCCCGCGGAGAAGCCCAGTTCCCGAATCCAATCATTGAAATATCCGAAAATGAGGCGGAACAACTGAGAACCCGCCTCCAAATCTTTGATGGTTGTATCCCTTGAATCCAATGCCTCTCTCAAGTCATCAATGATTTTCCTCCTAACTTCGTCAGCACCAACATTACGACCCATCATCGGCCAGTAATATTCCTGAAGGAGAGTGATAAACTGGGGATATGTTGTTTCAGTTTCTAGCGACCACATTCTTCCCTGTTCATCCTCAATGGTTGAATGGTTCGTATAAAGTTTTGGGTCATCTAATTTCATCGTTTCGTCAAGCCATGCAATGGCAAAGTTGATATTATATCCCCGGCCGCTCTTACCGACTCCACCGTGTGTAATTCCTTGTTTGCTCCCCACACTGCTATCAGTTGAATAGTGAACACGACCACTGTTTTCTTTGTTAATCATTAACGTTAATGTTTTTTTTCCCTTTTGTATGGCAGTGACACTAGGCGTTCCCCGCCGCTGCAACGAACTAATATTACTTTTTTTTTTCTTCTGCACTACTTCAATTAATTGAGGGGTGCGTGTGAGTGCTTATTTTGGTGACCGCAGCAGCTTGTGGCTCTTGTGAGTACCCCCTTCCTTAGAGGGATTTTGGATTGTAAAATAAAATAAAATAAGATACGACAATAAATAAATAAGGATAAGAAAGGAGGAATAATGGTACATTCAACAGAAAATGCACCCAAAAGCGATTCCGTCCCCCCCCCTCCGCTTCCATGTCACCTCACCCATTGCTTCCTCTTCCCCACAGCACCTTCGACAACAATCACAAAAGGTACAAGTTATTTTCCCCCTCCACTTCCTCTTCTTCATCTTCATCTTCATCCCCCTCCAATTGTACTTTCAGTCCACGTGAGCACTAAAACCATCGTTCAATGTTTAACACGGTTCAGTTGTTCCCATCACACGGACAGAAAAAGGACCGTATTTCCCACATTTGCGCCTTTCATAAACAAAAATAAACACACCCAAAAGAAAAGAAAAGAAAAGTTTTCGCTTGCCTCTTCAGAAACCCAACCCCAGCAGCCAGTGGTGCAACACCATACGACCATCAAGTGCCACATTGTACACATAAATGGAGTGGCTCCGCACAAATATTTTCTTTGTTGGAAAAATCTTGAGCAGTTCCTCCTCAAAGCGGAACATATCGCCCTCCACCTGTTGGATGCGGAGGTAAAATGCTGGCATTAAGTTACGAGGATGCATAGAGAACACCTTCCCTGGAAGTACACCGTTACTGCTGCGGTGTACGAAAAATGGAATCGTATCGAGCGGATCAGCGGGTCCTAAAGGCGGAAGGTACCCAACAGCAGAATCCCTTCCCACTACACCAACTGCTTCGGGTTCTTCTTGACAACGTTGCGGTGGGCACAATTTAGCGAAGTCGTGCAATTTGTATCGGAGCGGTAGTTTCAGCAGCTCGTCGTAAACATCGCTTCGCAGCGCACGGTTCCATTTGCTATATTGAATTCGCGGCACCGGAAGAGCGGCCGCAACGTTCGCCTCAGGAGGCATTGCACCAGCAGAAATATTTGCCGCCACATCCGTTGGGCTCACAATGTTGATGTATTTTCCGGTACTGGGCATTACATCACGCCCCAGCGATGTGTTTGCCGCGGTTCCTCCGAGCCACACGCGGCGCAAACGTGACCGGTTCAGCATTTGTACCTAAGATGCTAAAAGGGATTGGTTCAGAGCCTCTCTGATTTTGCTGGTTTCACCGCCAATGTAAACAATTACGTATAAATGTATACGTGCGCAAGTAAGTAATATCCTAAGTGAGCGTGGATATGTCCGTTTACCAAAAACAAGCGTTCTTTACCCAACTCTCCACACAGCTCTGTGTGTGTGTGTCTCAATTGTTGAGGGCTGCTTCAACAGTTGAACAAACAATGCAGAAGAAAGAAGGAAAGCCAACAACGACAATATGTATATATATATATATATATATATATATACATGTGCACGCACACGAATACGTGCACGTGGTGAGGTAGACAAGGTTGTATAGAAGAATATCAAGGCATGAAGAGAAAATGGGGCTTCCTTTTCCCCAACGTGTGCAAATGTTTGCAACGGAATACTGCATTGCCTTTCTCTTTCTCCCGTGCTTTAGCAGTGCAGTACGTTATGTATGTAGGAATGATGAGGCGCCAGGGTAGTGGTTTCTGCACGCTGAAGTGTTGCCACCTCAGACATACAAACATCAACCTCCTCTTTCCAGCTGCCATCACTAATATTAAATTCTTATATTAAGACTTCTTTCCCTCGTTTCTACAAAGTTTCATTGCACTCCTTGTCGCCCCCCCCTCCCCGGATACGCCCATCGCTCGACCCTTCACTTCACTTTTCCCCCCTCTCTTTTCTTTTTCTTTTTTTCTTTTTTGAAAGTAGCCCCTCTCCTCAAACAAATCTGGAGCCTTTCTTTATGACATATAACCTGAACTGTTCACTCCATGCCATCATTCGCTTCCCATTTGCTATCGCCCCTTCGCATATGCACATGTACGCGCACACATACACGTATATATATACACATACACATACACATACACACACATATATATATATATATATTTGTTACCTTGTCGGATGAGGGTTTCAACACGACAGAGGGGGGAGAGAGGAGGAGGCACTAATACTTCAATATGTTCCTTACGCCTAAAGTGTCATGGCTTGACGTCGTGCACGGGAACGTTTGCCAACCTGCGCACTGTACGTTGCCGATCCTACTGCTTGCACAGAGCGCGTAGCTGTGCACCAATTGCACCGCAATTCCATACGCCTACCCTCCTTCGTTAGTGTGGTGTCAATCTTGTGGCATGAGTTACACTTCACGTACTCGTCCAAATACTTTATCAAAATTTTATCGAAATCTGTCACTTTCTGAATTTCATACTTGAGAATGAGAGAGTCGTTGCTGTCAAGGTTCCCACCAACAGAGAGCTCCTTCTCAATATAATCCTTCACATCCTCAATAGGGCGGCTGAACACCTCACATATTCTGCGAAAGTTGACAATAACAACCTTCTTTTTACTTATTTTCTCCACCTGCGGCACAGGTAGCTGATTGCGCTCCGACATGCCGCTGCTCTCTTTGTTACGGTTTAGCGCAATAAAGATTCGCTGCAGCATATCGTTGTAGGTATATCCAGTGCAAACCTCAGAGCCCGTGCTGTTGGAGTTGTTGTTGTTGCTGCTGCTGCTGCCGGTAACGTCGAGGAAACGTTCCACACGAGGCGCATGATTTGTTTTCCGCCGTTGCTGATCAAACTCCGCCATCAGCCGCTCCACTTCGCTTCGAGTTACTTGTTGAAGCAACGCGTGAAGATCTGCCGCGCTGTACGTGTCGTATGCTATTGCAAAAATATCCTCTGCGACTACGGGACTCGGTGCTACCGGCGGTGGAGGATTTGTTGTTGTGGTTGGGGTTGTGGTTGGGCCCGAAACGCTGGATGTTACGAAGGGATCTTTTAATGTCGTGGCCTCCTCATACGGTACCGCTTCACTCGCGCGCGGAGCTTTGGAGCGGCGGTTGTCACCGGCGGCATTTGCCCCTCGGGAACGGCCCCCAAGCCGTAACTCTTTTGAAACTTCCGGTTGTTCAGCCATCTTGTTGTCCTTCTTTTTTCCTTCTTTTCTCCCTTTATTGTTATTACTATTATCCTACTGCTTCTTAATTTATTTTACCCGCTTGCTTATATACCGCCACTTTTCCTCTTCTTGTAACTTGTAAAAGTTTTTATTTAGTTATTATTTTCTTTTTTTTTTTTGCGTTCCCCGCACACGCTCACCCCCCAAACACCGGTGTCAATACGGAAAAAAAAAGAAAAAAAGAAATGGGGAAAATTTTGTAATGGTACATTTATTCGACTGGTTGTTTCTTGAAACCACTGCTTCCTTTTTCTTCCTTTTTAGTAGCATTCCCCTTCACATCCGCAACTCTTTTCTTTTCTTTTGATGGCATTCCACATATATATATATATATATATATATATATATATATATCGGATAACGTTACTTCTGAATGTATTGCAGAGAGGTGTGTGTGTGATTACGCCTTGCATTGAAGTGCAGAAACCAACTCGTCAAGTGAGTTAATAATTATGACAATAATAATGATAATAAATAGTAATGATAATATAATTCAAATGTGCGTTAAGAAAATAATGTCATAAATAAATAATTATATATATATATATATATATATACTTATGTAGATAAAGTAGACCTTCTTTTAATGGACCACAACTCCCCCCCCCCAAAAAAAAAACTAATCAAAGAAAAGGATTAAAAAATATTGGTGATGAGAGCTGACAATTTTGTTCCCATCATTACCACAGATTCCGTTTATTTCCCTTCTTTTTTTTTTCTTTTCCCCCTCCTCCTCTTCTCTACGGCCGTTTTTAATATTCATATAATTGACATTAGCTGTTTTTTATTTTTAACGAAACCAATTGGAGAAAGCGGAAAGTAAGGAAACAAAAACGCAAAGGGAAATAAAGAAATACAGATGCTTAGAAAAGAAATCGTACGAAGAAGGGGGGAGGCTTAAAAATAAAACAAACAAACATGCAAACAAGTAAAAATGACATCGTCTTACAAAAATGGGGAAAGGGGAAAAAATAAAAATTTAAACAAGCCGACTCATGGAAACAATTTACAGTTTATCGTGCATGGACATGTTTATCTGCAGAATAAAGTTAAATAAAATAAAAACAACGGTAACGACAACGTCAAAAGAGAAAAAATAAAAAAAATAGGGCAATTCATCCAGTCAGATAAGTATCCCACCGCATTCACTCTGTTGAATACAAATAAATATTTTTAAAAAACCGTTATTTATTTATATTTATTTATATTTTAAGAGTCGTGACACACGGGTTAATAGGAGGAACAAATAAGTCAAAACATAACGTAGCAACACATTCAAATTTACACCAAAGGAAAACAAAAGAGAAAAAAATGAAAAATAAAAGAAGACAAGAATCAAGGAATCGTGCTACAATTTGGATTTTTACAAGAGATATAACAAAATAATATACGTAAAGAAAATAAACTTTTATCTGTCCTTTGCACTTTAGTAAAATTGCTTGGTCAATTGCTTGGTCGTTGGTAAAAATAAAAATAAAAAAACAAATTAGTGAATTAATGAATTAGAAACTGCAGCACGGAAATATAAAGGTGGGCCTCTGCGTTTCACTCTTCTCTTTTTTTTATTTCAATTTCGTGTGCCGACTTGAAAAAAAAATCCACATATATATGTGTATATATATACGTTTTTTTTTTCTGCTTTCACTTCCATCAATGAACACGAAATGAGATATGCATATATATATATATATATATATATATGGATAAGGGGAGGGATAAAATAATAGCAAAAGTTACCATCATTATAACGATAGATAACAAAAAAAAACTATCATTAAAAGCGTAACCAAACACAACCACACACCTGCATTCGTAACTGTACTGTAATGACAGATAAATCAATGGAAATGGACGGTAGAAGTTGAACCAAAACTAAGGACAGAAATCAAAAAGTTTAAGTGAATGGGAAAATAGCCAAGACAAAGAAGAAAACACGCGAGAGGAATGAACAACATCACAAACCAAAAATACAATAAAAAAATAAAAAGAGAAGAAATGAGTGAAACAAATGGGGGTAATAATAACCGTTTTTTTTTTCATTTTGCGACTGCTGACACATTAAAAGTTCTCATTCTCTCCGTCTCACACACAAACGTACGATAATAATTTCCTCCTCTCGAATGGAAGACGTTTAAAAACACGCTAAAAATAAAATGAATGTGTCGCAAACGTGATGCACCGGATTGGGGAGAAGTATTGAAACAAATGCGTGATAAATATTTGCAGAGATAAAAATACACGATAGAAACCTGTTCCCTTTGACATTTTTTTTTGTTCCCCATCCTGTATTCCACTATTTGTTTTCTTTGTGCGGCTTTGGTGTTGTCCGCCTATTGCCGTTTTATTCTCTTTATTTCTTTGCGTATGTATATATATATATATATTTATATATCCTCCTTTCCCTTCTTCCTAAACCGCCTGGTTAGGGGAGACACTCCGCTGGCATCAAAAACAAAATAAAGTCAAGCGGAGCATGGAGGGAAAAGGAAAAGGAAAAAAAAAACAACAACAACAACACCTTCGTGTTATTGTTTCACTCATAACTTTTGCGTAGGGAATGGTAGAAAGGAATAAATGTATATTTTAATAAAGGAGCGAAGGGGGAAAACAAAAGCAAAACAAAGGAAAAATACAGACAAAAAAGGAATTTAAAACAGAAAAAAAATTGAACAATACGTATTGATTTCTTTCGGGTTGTCACGTTTTGTCTGATTTCTCTTCCGACACCCGTGTATTTATGTAACCAAATACGGGTAGGAGAATAAAAACAAGAAATATATAAAGAAAATAATGATAAGGAAGGAGGGATAGAGTGATAAGGGTACAACATACACCTTATTTTCTTTCCTTTCATCCGCTAACTTAAGGGAACGTACCGGTAGATCATTCGACCGATTCCTTGTTTGTTTTTTCGCTTGTGCCTCCCCCCTCCCCCCCCCCACGCACACATCACCCACAAAACACCGTACATCACACGCAGTGCATCCAACCACATTAAAAACATGGAGACAAGATAGAAAAGAAAAACAAACAAACAAAAACCAGAAGAACACTGAGAGACTACCAGACACACACACACACACACACAGTCGATTACGTGGGACCAAATAAGGGAAAGAAACTATAGGAACCTTCGCCACCACTCCATGAATTATCTTTAAAACAAGACTGCGAGAAGGGTGACGACAACCTCAGATGCGGCTCCACGTCGCATTGGGGTGCAAACGTTGGCACAAGTGGCCGAAAAGATGACTCCCGCCATGTCATTTCCCGCCCCACGCCTTTGGGTTTTGTAGGAGTTTTAGGTGCCATTGGCTTCAGATGAGGTGAACCCGCCGCAACTACGTTTAAAACGTTGGGACTCAGCTGCTTCAGGCGCCGTGGGTTAGTAGGGGGTGGGATCGATTTAATCGGGTTCATTTGTATCGACAGTTGTTGAAGTTCAACAGTTTTTCGGCCCAAGCAACACGTGATGATCGACGTGGAAAGAAGTCTCGATTTGTTGGAATCGCTAACCAACACCAAATGATCCGATACGTCAAGTTTGTGAGTTTCACGAGCAGGAGAGCGCGCCGGTGGACTCCTTGTCACTTCCTGTACGTCCTTCACACCTTCTTTCGCATTGGCAAACAACCCCCAAGCACTCGGGCCACTCCAGTCGCGCAGTTGTGATTCCGTTGAAGGCATCGCAACTTCACTTTGCCACCGCGATTGTCGCTGATGATCCCCCCGAGTTTGCACTTCCAGGAGAGAAGGAAGGTGAAGTGGAGCCACTACGGGGGATTTTTTTTGAGCGAGTTCATCCGCAAATGCATACGTCCCCCAGGAGCAGACGGTGGACTCTGCGCTCCGGATTTTGCTCTCACGACGGCTCCTCCCTATTCTTGGTGAGGTTAAAGGACCACGGGAATTGGATGTGCTTGTCCTCGTTGTTGAATGTGTTTCACGTGTTGTTAGTGTCGGTAACTTCATTCCCGCTAATCCTTTCCATGATTTTGAATCAGCGCTCTTTTCATCTACGCTGCTCAAACGGGGCAGCAGAAACCGCGATCGACTACCCCTTTCGTTGAAGTTGGAAACCACGTCGCAGGAAATACATGCCGTTCTTCTGCGTGTGTGTGTATTCTTCTGCCTTCCAGTGTCATCGGTTGTGTTGGGCGTGTCTGTGGGGTTTGCATTCACAAAATTTTTCATCCCCTCCCTCGGGAAAGATTCTATATCACACCTCCGGTGATGTGTCCAGCAGCAAAACACTGAAATGTTTTCCAGAAGTTTTGGTTTTCAGCCCACGCCACCGCTTGTAATACAAGACCTCGGGTCTACTCAGAAAAATTCTTTCGGCTTACCCCTGTTGCACGACTCACCCCCTCCTTGCCACAGTGGAGTTACGCTTTACCTCTTTCTTTTATTTTCCTTCTCTCGTGCTGTTGTTGCTTTTTTTTTTTTTGAGTGCACCGGCTAATGCACATACACTTCTATATATTACGTACAAATACCGTTTGCACTCAACAAAACGCCACAAAGCCCAACTCCTTTACTTTAACAGAAAACCCACTTCTTTTTTTTTTTTAATGTATAAATAAAGTGGTCCAGGTATTCTGGCTATTATTACAACTTATTGTCCACCTTTATAATTTTATGTCTTCACCCTATGTACTTCACGCCCCCCTTTTTGTCTTTTTAGTTTTCTTAACTCCCGTTTCAGGTGACAAAAAGAGACGAAACCAATCTCCCTTGGCGAT
Source organism: Trypanosoma brucei gambiense DAL972 (assembly GCF_000210295.1). Lineage (NCBI taxonomy): Eukaryota > Euglenozoa > Kinetoplastea > Trypanosomatida > Trypanosomatidae > Trypanosoma > Trypanosoma brucei. Next base: position 921,989 of record NC_026738.1, read on the forward strand.
ATCTTCTCCACAAAGATATATTTCACTCCCTTTTGTTTCCTTCCCCACTCCCTTTGGAGCCACTCGGCGGATTTTAAAAGATCGCCCCTGCAGCTGTGGAGAGTCTAATAACAGTGGAGGTGATGCTGTAATCACAATGTAAAGGGTATCGTCCAGAAGAGGAGGGAGAAAAGAAAAAAATAAATAAATAACGGAGCCGTTACGATTAGGAGGTTGAGAACAAGAGAGCAGTAAGTAACGTTATTAGTTGGATCACAATGTCACAAGAGAAAAAAAAAGTTAACAACCGTTACACTCCTACTGATGTGTATGTACGCGCGTGTTTGCGTACGCGTACGTGATGCAGTGACGCGTGGTAGATGCGGAAGCAAATAAAATGAATGACTGCGGTTCGTTACTCCTCTCCTGAAGGTGGGGGAGGTGGGCGCATGGCTTTGTCTTCCTCCCGTATTTCCACACGATACTCCGCTGAGCTGCGCTGCTGCTGCCAGTGATGGCGTCCACTAGTTGGTCCCAAACCACGTTGTTGGTGAAGGTACTCCCGTCCCGGTTGCACGTCCTGAAAATGTTGAAACTGCTGCCGACTTAACTCGGGGTCGTAAACTTCCTCCATATATGTTGCCACGTCTTGTCCGGTATCGCGTGGGATGCCCATGCTGTCGTACTCGTACGTGTGTGTCCGGGTAAAATTATGGTGCTTCTCAAGCACATATATCGCACGCCGGGCCTCTTCAATACACTCGTCGATAAGTAACTTTTCCGTGGCGGTCGCTCGTCGGCGGAAAGCAAAGCGGCAGTAGGCGATGAGGCTGCGACGGCGAACACTTTTGAAGTCCATAAGCCCTTTAATAATGTTGCGGTAGAGAAGCAACACGAGACTCTTGTGCTCTGGTGTTGATGTGAATTCCCAAACCTCCCTTCGCGCATGAGGACGCGGTTTCACTTCTTGTTCTTCCTCCGGAGGATGCAGTTTCTGAGTCGGAATGAACTTTTGCCTCAACAGCGGGGTGGAAAATAATACACCTCGCCGCGTTATGGGCAACATCCGCCGTCTTCCTAAGAGACGGAATACAAATAAGACAATCCTATGTTGCTCTCCTTGTGTAGTGCCGCGTCCTCTAGCCGCTTACACTAACATACACAACCACTGGTCGCTGTGTAGGTTACTTCGCGTAATAGTGATAGGAAGGAAGGAATAAAATACGCACACATCAACACACGCACATAAATTGACACCACGTAACGGCGCAAATCTTTCCGTTAAAACGTGTAACGAGGTTTCCGGAACAATATAAAATGACCCTCAACTGCACGTTAACACGCAAATGTAAATACACTTGCGCATAACAACATCCCCAATAAAGAGAGAGAGAGTGGTGGGGAAACAGAAAAAGGGACACACAGAAAATTATAGAGCAACGATACAGAAAAGAAACCACAAATTAAAACATAGCGAGCCAAAATCTTCCTCTCGGAAGGAACAAAGGGACGGAGGCACGTGTTAGGAACACGCACCAGCAAGTGACCATCATGTCGTCGGTGATTTCTCTACAAACCTCCAACCTATACACATTCACACGAAGTTTCCAACATTGGAACTTAAAACCAACCACGAAGGAGGGAAGCGCAGGTGTCATTTGCAGTATAATCACGTCTCACGAGAACCTGAACGTTTTATCCCTCGAACTTCATTTATTATTTGTTGATTGAAAACGAAGTACCATCAAAAAACTTCCACCATATATAAATGCACACATATATATTATATATAAAAACATACGAATATATAGATTTTTTACAGCAATTTCCCCTTCCTTCCTCGCTTTGAAGGGTGCATAGATTCTATTTTTTCCCCTCTTCCCTCTTGCATGATAAAGAACCACAAAATCGTATATGACGCACAAACACTTCCTAACACTGTGTACCTGTGTTTCCACCCACCCCCCTCACAAATCACAGAGCACTTCACCAAATCTCACGTTTGTTTTGTTTTCTCCGTTTTTTTTTTTAAAAAAACTCCTCTGCCTTACATACACTACTTTTTGTCACTGTCCTCTCCATCTAAGCACATGTTTTAATCTTTTAATTTTACTCTCTCTCTTTGTCTCCATGTACACGCTGACTACACTACTCTGTTGACTGATGAGTCCAACCAAACAGCATCTCTAACGTTCTGTCTCTTTTCTTTTTATGCGAGAACATCCCACACAGTGCCCTTAACTTCGCATGCACTACTCGTTCAATGACTTGCCCCTTTTCAATCTGTTTACCCAGTTTCACACAATCTGCTTTAATACCAAGTGACAAACTCATGTTCAGTACAAAAACACACACACACACACACACATGTAGCATCATCGAGAGCAACAAGTATGGTACAGCAACGACACTCACAACTCTTAAAGCTCCTGGACATTACTGAAGAAGGGGCTATTAGGGTTGAATTGAACATGCGTTGCCTCAAAGTTTTCACCCACAACCTCAAAACAATGCATTGCCATTTTTGCAGTTAGCCGCTTGTCGGGATCGGTCACCAGCAGTGATAGAACGAAACTAGCAAATTCAAGCGAATAGTTTCGCGCCAGGATGTCGTTCATCACCATGGCAGCAAAACCCTCCCGTTCGGCCTCCTCGTACATCAGACGCACCGTTTGTACCGTTACACGGGCTGTTGCAAGAGCATACAACACGCAACCGAGGCTCCACAAGTCGCTTGCTGTAGAGGTTTGACCAACCCAACACTCCGGTGCAATGTACGGTCGTGTGCCACCTCCTCGCCCCATCTTGCGGCGCCCCTCTAGCACAAAAGCAAGGCCAAAGTCCGTTACAACAATAGGAATGATATCTGCTGTAATTCTCGTTGGGCAACCACCGCGACTGGTGGACCGCGGTGACTTTCCCCTTTCCTTCGGCGTCTCGTCAAACACCTCAACTGCAACGGCAAGCGGAGAGGTAACGTCTTTCCCCTCCTTGCTTCCACCTTCCCTGTTGCAACCGTGATGAGATTTGCTGCCCCCATGCTCATGGCGAGAGCTCCCACTGCAGTCAAGGGGATTCCCACGAATAAGGATATTTTCGGGCTTAAGATCGCGGTGTACTATAGGCGGGCGCTGCGAGTGCAAGTGGTGAAGAACCGAAGAAAGTTGGTATGCAATTGAGAGTAGTTGCGGCTCCGTGAAGGGGTTTTCGCGCATCACAAACATGTCCTCCAGTTTCTTGTATATGTCATTCATACCACTGCCACAGTTACTAGTGGAAGCCGCACCTACTCTACGGTCGGGTGCTGCGGCTCGCCCACATGGCGATGAACCGCAAGAGTCTTCTCCACAAAACAACCTCGGCGCAGTGACTTTTGGAGGGAGAAGCGGGCTTTGACTGTTAGAGGAAATTAGACGCACCCCGTCCGAAGTATCCTCATCTCGTTTATTAAGTTTTTCTTCATATGCACATGCTGCTTGCAGCTTTTCCCTCTCTAGTTGGGAGCGAACCTTGGGGTTATGGGTAGCGGAGTGTCGCATAGCGTAACCACAGAGGTCACCAAGCGGATGATACTCCATGACAAGTCCTAGATAGCGGCTATGAGCTAGTCCTTGGTCCGGTGATGGCTGTGAAGAACGTTCCCTCACTTCAGCCACTGGTTTGAGTGGTGAGTGGCAGAGTGAAGCTGGAGGTACATTATCATTCGTTGGTAATATAACAACTCCATTTCCCATTGAGTATGGCTGTCTCCGCGGTGTTTGTGTGCCGTCCACCCTATGGTTGGTGTTAGTCACGGCACCAAGCGAGTGAGAACAAACATTGTTTCGGCCTCTTTCACTACATTGCACCTGCTGCCCCATCAGTGACGGTTGATATGTCGCCACTGTTTGCAAAGATGACACGCGACCCTCCCTTCCAATGTGGCCACCTAAAATACTAGAAGTGTCAATTTCTGCAGTCAACACTTTAGTTGAGCTATTCCTCTGGAGGCGAGCTGCACGCACGGCGTCTGCGACCGACTTCGGTTTGGACATCGCCGGCACCGAACAATGCGTAGGTGCGCAGGCGCATAAGTCCTCCGCCACAAAGTTGGTGTATTGCACACTTCCGGCGGCCGGTTGCACGTAATTGGGTAATGTGGGTGTTGGCGGTAATGCCGGTTGTGGACATCTGGCGACACCAGAAGCAGATATTGCGATATCGAAGTCCTTGTAGTGTATTCCACCCCGTGGAGCATAGCTTGTTCTCTTTGAAGTGGTAAGTGATTCGCCCTCCTGCTGTTGCTGCTCGCACTGGTCGTTGTTTTCGCCCTGTTGTTGTTGTTGAACTATAGGGGACGGCATTCGTTCCGTGGGTTGCGCAAAGTTGGGGTAGTGAACCACGATGGCTTGCTGTCGGGCTGGTGTAGTTAGCTGCGATGGTGTACCTACGGTCCTTACTGCTACAGTTGCCGAGTTCCCCTCTGCTCCAACAGCACTGGACGTGGTTAAACGGGTCGGTGCATTTGGCGGTGATGTTTCATGCACATCAGGAGGAGGCTGTGCGTGGTTTGAAGACCGTACACTTCCACAATGTGTTGACACCGAGGCAGCAGATGCTGATGGAGGAGGTGCAGTGGAGACCAGATTGTCCTCTTTACTCCGCTTGCCGATCGACGGTGGTGGCATATAAGACACTTCATCCGTACCTTTAGCCGTGTGTGATCTCGCAGGATCTGTGATATCGACCTTCTGAGGTTCAGCCAACGGTTTCTGACTTGCCGGCACTTCAGGTATATTACGTTTTTCTCCATGCGGTCCCGCAGGTGCACGCGGGATACCTGCATCCAACAGAGGTGCGTCGAGGCGCGAACAATTTATTTCCTTCGATGCAAACGCACAAGATCCTCGCTTCGGCTGAAAAACATATGGAGATGTCATCGCATGCGCCAAGAAGGCCTGTGGTGTTGAAGGAGATTCATTACCACCTGTAAACTCATAATTCATGAACATTTCCACAATTCGTATAATGTTTGGGTGGCCCTGCAGGGAGTTAATTGTTTCACACTCCCTTAGTGCGTCTAAGCGTTCTTTGTTATCTCTGCACACAAGGTATTTGAGAGCGAACTGCTGTTTGCTGCGTCTATGCTTGACCAAATATACAGACGAAAATGCACCTTCTCCAATACGTCGTACCACCTCGTAGCGCGAGTCCCGTGTAGTGTTCTTTACCACCATATCCATCTCTGTTCTGAAATTTGCACCATCCCCAGCAATTCTTAGATTCCGCGGAGTTGCAGCCGACCCACTTGCGGCTTCGGCAACTTTCCTCCTATGGCTTCTATCTGGTTCTGCCACGAACTGCCTTCTCCCGCCTGCCCTTTTGGGAGATATTCTGCTACCAATTGTCTTTCTCTCTTCCTTCGCAAGAAGATGTACAGTATAGTCCCCATCGGGTCCCCCAGCGGTTACAGGACGAGAAATTACCGTTGTTGTCACCACCACCACGATAAGACCAGCGAGGCAAGTGGTAAAGACGCCAATAGTGTACAGAAGTTTGCGGTTTAGACCTTCCTGGGGTTGCGGAGTCACCTCATGATGAATTCTGAACGGCGTGAAGGTGACCGGAGTATAGAGAAGAGACATTTCTACCGCTGCAGGGCAACCTCTGTCCACACAAGGGAGAGGTACAAAACCATTGGCAAAGCACACGAAAACACGCGTTGCCTCACCCATTGGGTAGAACACCGCCACCGTCGCTTCGTCCTCTTGCTGGAATACTTGTGCGTCCGTAGTCCCCGCCACGTTATCCGTACAGCGGACATTACTAGACAACCGCACAAATCCGCTGCGGGGTGGCCGCAAGGTGAGGTTAAGCGGGACACCAACGGGTATTACAGCACGCACCTCAGCTACGCTTGTGACCGCAACATCACTCGCACGGTAGAAGAGACGAGTGGAAGCCGTACCATCAGCATCGAAACCACCAATATTAAAGAACACCATGGTTGCACCAAGAAGTCCAGTTGAGAGTGGGAAAGCAAAGGGTGTTGATATCTCAGTTGGAAGTGGGCTTCTACCGCCAATCAGCGGTTCCCACATATCTGGGCTGCTATCATTTCCGTTGTTGGGATTTGTGTGGTTGAAAAGTTTCTCAATGTCGAGGCAATTGACGAAACTACTATTCATCATAACGCACAACCTACCGTTGAAGGCAAACATATGCCTTTTTTGAGGACTGGGAATGCTCAGTTCCATGTTACATGGCACACCAGGTATAAGAGACAAGGAAAGGGACGCACTAGTTTTGCTACTGTTGTCGTCATTTACAAGCGGATCACTTTCAACAAGCATAACAACCTGCACTGCGGGTGTAGGACACCACAAACCCACGGAAGATACTTCACCGGGATTGTCCGTCGCATTGACCCATTTGTGCCCCTCTGAGCACTCGCGAAACAGTTCCGATTCCCACTGCTCAAGGGGCCCGTCATGATGCACCTCACCACCGACAACATACATAAGTGCGTTATCAAGTGTGACGAGCGGGTTTCGCACTGCCGTTGTGAGGTTGAAGATATCGGGATGGTACTGCCGTTTCTGTGTATCATACACATCCACAGTACCAATAACTCCGCCCGTGTTCATATCAACTCCGCCCACGATGAAGAGTAAATGGCCATGTGAGGCGCATGTTGCGTTGGCACGAAGTACTGTGCCCGCTGGTACGCTGTCACCCACGCGCTCTTCCGCCTCTGCTCCCCTTGAGTCACTGACCCATGACTGTGTGAGAAAGTGATCCACAACTTTGGTCATATCATTAGAGAGTGCCCATATGCTCGCGTACTGCTCCCTAACCAACGGGGACTGCGGAAACCCATCCCTCTCAGGGTAGTAATAACTGCAGGCACCAACAACATATACGCCCGAATTGTTTTGGTCATCAATATCATCTACCCGTACTGCACTCGTGGGACCAGCCACCATAAGAGGTGTTGCATTCCCGTGTGCCCCACTACCAAGTCCTCGACCGCCCAGTTTGATGGGAAGTTCCATGTGCTGTGGCTCCGTTTGATCACTGGGGTCCACAATGTCAACGGCATTGACGCGCTGAGTACACGCAACATCTCTACAACCACCAATGATGACGAGGGAACCATTTAACCACACAACGGCACTGTATGCTCGACCAATCGCCATTTCCGAGTCAAACGGTACCCATGAATCATCAGAATCCTTCAATGTACCATTGGTCGCGCGCCTAAGAGTTGAAGATTCTGCCGCACCCAACAGATAAACAACATTTGCGCCAAACAAAACTGTTACAAAAGCTACAAACACCAACATACAGAACAATGGCCGCACAACCATTGTATATATATATATTTTTTTTTTATAACTTCTTTTATCCAAGTGTTTTTATGACTGTCTGTATGAAAGTTCGGATACAATTCGCCAGAAATCCGGGGACTAGCGGGTAGCAAATGTGGCAGTGACGCCAGAGCACCACGAACTGCTCTTCCCCCTCCTCCACTGCTACCAATAATGTAGTTGTACTGTAAACAATCACAACACAAATAAATAAGTAAATAAAGGGAAAGTTTGCACCATTAATGACAGGAAAAGTCAAGGAAGATATCAAGAAGGGAGTACGAGTAGTATGGGCGTTGCAAGTGATGGCAACAAAAAAATCAGAGGGAACAGAATGATTTCGTTCGCCACTTCCCTTTTCTACAACTGTGACCGTGCATATTAGTGGAAGGTACATCAGGGAGGGGGAAAAGGATTGACTGATATTACTGAAGAATAAAAAGTTATATATATTTACGGAGAGGGGGGGGGGGGGAGAACAGGAAAAACAATTAGCGGATGGAAAAGGTGGGCTTACTGTACTCATATATCCGTTCTCCACTTTTTTCATTTTTTTAAATCAAAGCACCAAATCGGAAAACTCGGACGGACACTGCTATATACCGCAGTAAGGAACTAAAACAAAATGCGTACAGAAACAATAAATTATATATACGACCGTAAGATAGTTTGAATCTATCTTTGAAACTCTTGTTACACAACTTTCTCCTTGTACGCTAACATCAACTGAGACACACCTATATCCACACACATACACACGCACAAGCAAGCAAACGAACACACATATATATATATATATATATATATATATATACATATATAATAGTGGTGGTAATGAACAAAATAGAGTCCAACAGCTGAAGACACGGAATAGTTCAATAACGTAATAAAAAAAAGAAGCAAGCAAATAGAAAAAAAGTTGAAAGGGCGCTAACCGCAACGACCGCAAGGATGGGGTAGTTCCCCGTTTACAGGTTTAGAGGACCGGCAGTAGAAACGCAACCCCTAATGAATAAAATATGTCCCGCCAACAAACCGTTGCACGACAAAGATTAACCGAAGTAAACACCATACTACTTTTCATTCCCGCGAGTCTTGCATCATACCATTCGCCAGTATAGTCGTGATGCTTACGGAACGGCTGCAGCAGCGCCATGCAGGTGGTACATCACTGCTAACGATCCAACCCTTCACCAGTTGTCACCTTTCCCCCTTTCCCCCTTTCCCCAATTTCGTCCTCGTACCTTCCTTACTAACTACTTCCAGCTGATCAATTATCAGACTCTCATTTCTTCCTCTTTCTGCTTTCTTTACAATCCTCACTGTTCTCTCCTCACCTGCTAGCTAATAAAGAATAAATACCATCTTTATTTCGACACCAGTGACCCTCAAACGTTTTTGGAAACTGTCAGTGGCACCGGAGATTCCCTTTTCGATGAATTAAGAGAAGTTGCAACAAGTGAAGGAGACTCTCGTGCAATAAAAAATTCGCACTGCTCACCCTCCTCTGCGACAGTTTCGAAATACTGTTGGAGCACCTGCAATCGGCGCCTCCTTCTACCATTTGGGGAGCCTAGTTTGTGTGCCCGAGCAACCGGAGGAACGTCCATCGTATTATGGTGCTCCTGTCGCATGCCCTGGCTTGAATCAGCGTGTGATCCATGGGAGAAACTAGTAATGGGAGGCATATTTTGTGACTCTACCGCTTGTGGTGGGGGACTATTTAGTCCGAATCCTTCACCTGCCCCTCCAGACGGTGTAACAACTTCAACTGTGGCCCCACTGCGGTGCGTAGAGAAACTTGTAGATTTCAGCGTCCCGCAGACTACATCAGATCCTTGACCACTTACCGGTGCCCTCGATTCACCTCCGTATCCGCTGACTTCCTCAGACGTCGCAGCCACCAACTGTTTATAGGAATCGTCCTGCATTATTCCACCTTCTGCTCCATTTCCTTCCTCATCACTGCATCCACTCGCAACATCATCGTCCCCCTTATACACCGTAACCATCGCAGCCTCTTCCGTCAGGCCATCCGTACCCTTACGACGCCTGCGAATAAATCTCAGCGCTTCCTCAGCACTTGGCCGGCGAGCTGGATCTGGCTCCAAAAGATAAACAATGAAGGCCGCAAGTGCCATACTATACCCGTATACCTGTGTTAATTCTTCCAGCAACTTCTTTTTGAAGTCTGGTTTGTTGGACTCGCTAAACATAACTTTTACATTGTCACTTTCTACGCGCTTTGCGCATACGGCGTAAAGAATGCACCCGGTGGCCCAAATATCCACCTTTGTGGAGTAGTGTCGCTGCCAACACTCCGGTGCCACATACGGCAGCGAACCGACGCCCGTTTCGCAGAAGGTCTTGTCCATCACACGCGAAAGTCCAAAGTCTGTCACAACAATGCGCAGCGTCTCCTCTGAGGCGCCGGTGCCGATTCTTCCGCTGCTGTTCTTCGAACTCCAATCTACCCTGTCATATCTATCCCGGTTCCTCCCCCTTTTCACAGCAGGCGACGAATCGAGAAGAATGTTTTCTGGCTTTAAGTCACGGTGAATGATTGGCGGTTTTTGTTGGTGCATGAACTGAAGAACCGTTAGTATCTGAAATGCAATGCTCACCACTGTCTTTTCAGGAATCTTTGGTTCTGACTTTTGTTGCCGCACCCACATACCCAAGTCCCCCCTCTCATGATAAGCCATTACAAGTGATAAGTACCGCTCCCCCGCCTGGGGGCGGTGTGATGGTACGTGGGATTCTGATTCATCACCGCTGCCTACACGGTGAATGCGAGTGGGATCGTGTAGCAGCAGCTCACCGCGACACTGACGTCGATACGCGCCTTTCCTCCCATCGACGCCGTCGGAGGTCGGTAGATGGGTATCAAACCGATAGGACATGAACATGTCAACGAGGCATATCACATTTGGGTGCCCTTGAAGGGTGTAAGCGACCTCACACTCTCGCATGGCCTCGTGACGATCCATGTCATCGGCACATTGAACGTACTTCAATGCGAATCGTTCTCCATCCATCACTCGTTCCACAAGGTACACTACGGAGAATCCACCCCTACCGAGGCGGCGCAGTACCCGGTATTTTCCATCCAGCAAACTTTGTTTCTGGTGCACCGGAAGAGCAGCACCTGGACCGAAACCTCGGCGATGTCTGCTCTTATCATCATTTTCGTCATCGTAGTCACCAGATTCGTCCTCCGAGAAACATCCTTCGACTACAGTCACATCAACTTCCTTACCATGTTTGTGCCTTATAGCATAACTTATCATGCTAGCACTCCACAGCACTAAACTCACACCACATCCTACTGCCACACCAACAAGGTAAAGTGGTTCAACAGCTGGTGGCGGCACCGGCTGAGGACCTGGTGGATCCGGTACCCAATGAGTTACAGGGGAAAGAACAAATGGGTCGTTTGCATTTAGTGGTCGGTAGAAACCAGTAGTACACGGTCCTTGATGCGCATCCATCGCGCCCAGCGGTACGTGTGGCGCCCTTAACATTGATGAGGATGATTCATGCACCCCCCTCTCGTTACACCGCTGGACGGTGGCCGCTCCAGTGGAGAAGCAGACATAAACAAACAACTGCTCGTAAAACACATTATCTGTATCATTACCGAAACTTCTTTGCGTTGGTCGGGGATGAAACACAAATTCATCTCGATGTGTGGTGCTGGTGTTTATGTAAGGAGTGGTGATATTATGTATACCGTTTATGAGGGAGCCAGTGAGAGTGATCGGACCCACGGCAACGGTGTTCACGACCGCGGAGACGTTCTTGCCCGGGTCAGTCATATTTACCACGTAGGGCCAAGTATTGGCGAATGACAAATTCCCCAAGTTTAACAATACAGAGTTGCACGCAGGTGAATCGGACAGCCGCAACAAACATGTTGATGATGTTAGATTGCCGCTCACTTCCCCTGTAGCATTGATGCCCTGACAGGCAGTTGAAATCTGTTCCGACAAAAGGATTGCAAACGTGAAATTATACCACAGTGGCTTATACCCGTTTACGTGCACTGTCCAGTTTCCGTCTTTATTTGGCAAGTCCGCCGGAGGAGGCGTTGGTTGATCGTGCATTGTTGCATCAGCTGTTGGTTGCTCCTCGTCATGAAATGGGTCGTCGAGAACACTCTGCCTCGTATGTGATATACTGTCCACCTCTGTCGCATCTCCTTTCGAAAAATTTGCCTCTACTATTTGGTCTCCTCCCCCACCGCGCGCTATTCCTAACATTTGCCTGTGTGTCGCGTCATCTGCCACTGAAATGTAGTTAAATCCCTGCACCGTCACATCAGCATGACCGTCTGCAACATGCACGTTACCGGTGAAGAGATCGCGTGAAATACCCGTCCCATCCGGTGGGGGTATTTGCCCGCCTATGAGATAGAGTGACATGCCGTCGGCATTTGGTACGGAAGCAATAACGGCGTTGGTACGCAGCGGTGCAAAACCAATCATCACATCTGTCGCGTCACTGCCCGGCCCTGAGAGGTCCACCCATGACTCCAGTCGATCGAAAGAACGTCGATATGTTGCCGCAATCATTGCCAACGTTCGATTGTATATCATGAGCTGCGGCGACAACCAGTCTAACAACTCAGAGTCGAACTGACCAACATCTGCCGTGAAGTATGTGGGGTCCACAACATACACGTTGTCGTTGTATTCTGGCCAGCCTCTGTAGTCACGGCAGCCGCCTCCAATAAACACAAGCTCACTGTTGTCTACCACGCCCGGTGTAATAAGTGAGGTGCCCAACCCCCAACCAGCGTCGACAAATTGTCCAGTAACTGTGTTGAACTGTGAAACGGACGTCATGGGGTTACCATCTATTAACGATACACCACCTACGATATAAATTGTACCATTGCCATTCCCCACACAACTAGCGTTGAAGCGAAGTGTTGCGGTGTCGGGAATCGAAATGTGTTGTATATCCATTGAGAGATCATCCACTGGAGGGAACTGCTGTTGGTACAACCTAATCACTTGGACAGATCGAAGAGTTGCATTGATTGTTTGCCCGCGACCAGGACGAACACCATAGGGAAGCATAGTACAGAAGCCAATAACGTACACTGTCGATCCCAGCCGAACTGCGTTTGATGTTCCGACAGCCGGAAAGTGCAACTTCGCCGGCACGCGCACGTCCCCTTTGGTTCTCCCGTGAAAAGTTTCACTACCACTACCGTCGTGTGCAAATGTTGCATTATCTTGAAACATCATGGGTGTCACAAATGTCTCGGTAGTTATATCCAAAGCACTGATCGTGGTAAGTGCGTAATACCGGACGAAGTTCTCTGCCGATGTGAAGGGCCGAACGAGCCGGGTACCTCCAACGATAAGAACATAACGACCCATCGATACCGCTGACGGCAAAATACCCGTTGCGTTGAGGCTGGCTTTGCTTGGACTCCATCCCGTAAAGGTAACAGTTGTTTGGTCGGTGTCATCGTCAAGGAGAGATGATACCGCTTGAACGGCATTGGCAGATTCGTGACGACGCGCAGGCGTGGCCCTCACTGGCGCTGCTAAGGAATAACGGGATGTGAGGGAGAGGAGCAGCAGAGCCCATATCCTAAGAAAAAGGCAATATCTAACCAACACCATGCGTCCTCCTGGCGTTGTGGTCATGACCACTTCCTCCCCGTCTCCTTTCCTGCTCCAGGTAGCTGTCAAATGATTACAAATGCAATCACAGACGCCAACGCGAAGTAATAGAGGAAAGCGGTGGTAATGACTATTATTAGTACCAATGGTAGAAGAAAATGGAACACTAAAGGAAAAAAAAAAAAGAAAACTGTCCGTCAGACAGCCAAGGCGCGCGTATGTACCCTGCTACTACTAATGCTTCTGCTGACGCGCCACGCTGTTAACAGGCACCCTAAGGAGCCTTGACGTAAGAAGTGACGTAGCAAAAAAAAAAAAAATGGAGTTAAAAGTGGAAGTGGCATATGTGTGGGGTAAATTAATAACTTTAGTGTTGAAAATATAACGGAGACAGCACCGTTCTTCTACAATAATGATATATATATATATATTTTAATTTTGAACCTTTGCGTTATATTATGGCGCGTTACTCTTACCCGGCTCCTCTTTTAGAATGCATTCACGTGGAGAGCGAAAGGGTAAAAACATATAAGCAAAGAAACACTTTTTAACGGAGGGAGTAAATCAAGGTTAACACGGGAACAAACGAGTAGGAAAAAATGGGAACTTTAGTTAAAACGATCTCAGAACAAATCAGAACACCCACTAACTCTCAAGGGGGACGAACAAGAGCGAAATGATGGGGAAACGGACCGGTGCCCTCTTCTACATTTTTAAAAAATTGTGGTGGAACTCACATGCGGGTCTGAGCAACGGGAAGTCATTAGTGCCGTTGTCGCTCCTTCTCTTACTTGCATTTTTTTTTCTTTACCACGTCCCTCCCCCTTTTTTTTTCCTCCAAGTAATGTGACTGAAATGAATAGAAAAGCGAAATAAGTGCTTGGAAACGTGTAAACTGCCACAAACAAACGCGCAAAAAAGGAAAATACAGAAACCAGCATCCCCTACACTCAAGATGGTTCTGCCATCCTGCAGCACAACACAAAGTAAGAGTGACAACGTTCTTCTTCTTTAAAAAAAAAAATGATTGTCCCTTATTTTAACTGATGGAGAGCCCACACCAACCAAAAACAACACTACATAATATTATCATGCTGAAGCGCATATGGGAGACTTGCAGACGATAATGTGCGAGATAATTGCGCGAAGTCCGCGGAAAAGGTCGAAGAGGAAAGGAAGGGGAAATATGGAGGCCAGACAGCGAAGAAAAACAAAAGGGAAGGGTTGTGGGGACAAGCAAAAAAAAAAAACAGAATAAAAACTCGCGAAGAACTACATGTAGAGTGAACAGTGAAGAGAAGAGACACTTCAACAGAAGGAGTACAAAACAACACTGGTACCAAATGTTTGCGAGGAAACGTGGCTCACAAACTTGTTACCGAGCATATTTCTGGAACTCATTGGTTTATTTTCTGTTGAAGGTGCAATGAATTTAGAATGACATGAAAAAGAAAAAAAAAGTTTTCTCGCCCCCCCCCCAACATCCCTCCTCTTTCCCCTCTTAGTATCTTTCCCCATTTTATTTCCTTCCCCTAGACTTTTTCATGCGGATAAATTAGCTCAGACACCACACACACACACACACACACACACACACACACACCGTACATACCGCCTTCCCTTCTTCACATTATCCACACTGTTATAATCGCTATAGTTTCTTTCCTACTCGTCTCTCATATCTTTTCCTGACGGTCTGCTCCCTCCTTTCCTTAACTTCAACACAAACATTGTTACTATTATAATCACCATTATTTTTTTTTTCCTCGCTTTGCTTGCAGTGCACACTCAATTCCGCACATAAGTGTCTACATGCACACACCATCTCACGCAGGTACGGTTGGCCTCATTCCCAACGGAAGGAAACTCAACCCGACAAAAACGTAAGAGAGAGAGAGAGAGAGAGAGAGAGAGAAAAAAAAGAAGACATTACTTTTCAAAGAGCGTGGTGAGAGAATTTTCTGTATGAAGTTTCTCAATGGCCCGTGCAAGCAACGGAGCAATAGGCAACACGCGCAGTCTCCTGGCGATGTGAGGATTTTTAAAGACCTCGTCGTGCTCTACGCTATCCGTAACCACAATAAGATCGATAGGACTTTCTATGAGCCGCTCAACCGCGCGACCTGATATGATGAAGTGCGTTGCGATAAGTATGATACGACTGGCACCTTCCTCCCGCAACTTGCAGGCAGTTTGACATATTTCAGTAGCTTCGTCAACAGAGGTATCTACAACAATGCACAGTTTCCCTTGTACATCTCCAACAAGGTCAATACCTTCAGAGGTGATCGTGGTATCGCCATCATCTTGGATGGCGCAAATTCCCTGCTCCTGCTGTAGCAGCGCCTGCTCGAAGGCGCGTGTGCTCCCTACATTCGCACCGCAATGGTTTATGTTGAGCACAGTATCCTGGAGCCCCCGATAAACCTGGCGCCTTACCGCTGTGCACAGTGGAACGAACTGCTCATCGGGGGAGAGTTTTTTGTACTGCATTAGCGCGTCTGCGAAATTCTTTGCACGATGAACACCGGCTCCATTGGGTGCCACGACGGTAATATTCCTGAAGTCGTGCCCTTCAGCGGTCAGCTGGTTCGCAATGTACTGAACGAACTCATACCGCGCTGATATCAGCTCAAGTGGAACGGAAAACATTCCTTCTACCTGATCGATGGGCATGTCAACAGTTATTACGTGTTGGCAGCCCATACTCTCCAATATCTCCGCCACTGCAGCCATGGAAGAAACACTTTCAGTAAAGGAAATATAGGGAATAACAGCCGTAATACGCGCCGCAGAACTTGCCCTTGCCGCATGTATCATGAGAGCAAGTTCCATTAAAGTACCGGAGTGGGACAGACCCACACGATCGCACCTCACCAGTGACTGAAGCACAAACAAATCGTCGCCGCGAACGGAACGTGGGAGCACCACGTTCACTTCTCCATTTGGATATTGACCGCAACACGGTGGGTAACGGTTGCATTGAAGCACTTCGCATATCATCTTCTCGCAAAAGAGGCTTGTGCTTCCTGGAAGAATGCAGACGGCAAAATCACCGTGTCTCTCCTGGTGTGGGAGCCGAAGTGTGAAGAAGAAAGTGTCGCTGTGCGGGAGAATGCGGCGGACATTTACCCCCGCTCGGTGCTCATATCGTGTAAGGACCTCTACTGTCTCTTCATATGTTAGGCGAAAGACGGTGCCGTAAAATGCAATGAGGTCGAGGGCAACACGTCGCAGGTCATTTGCCGGCTGCGATATTGTACTACAGCTGATAACCTTATCAACCATCAGCAGATGCTTTTGTAGCTTCAGACTGTCACGGGCGCAGCGCTGCATGAACTTCTTCAGAATTTTACGCAAAGCGGCCAGATTCAGAGCCCTGTATTGCAATATGGCCTGAGTTTTCACGTAGAGCTTCGGGATGTGTTCCTCGGGGCGTGCCCGGATCTCCTCTTCACTCATATTCTTTAGTTCTTCCACACCTGCCAGGAGATCCGCCTCGAGACACTGTTGGTATTGCTTAACCTTTGTGAACGACAGCTGGATATCTTTGAAGAATTTCACCTCCAGTTCGGAACGTCTTTTCAGAAGTTCATCCAAAGAGCGTTTAGGGCGAAGGGAACTCCCCCCTGTTTGTGGCAATTTCATAGCCTCCGGTTGGTTAGCGAAGACATCTTCAGTTTCCGAAGCAGTGCTTGTGTCCGCCGCAGCCGCTCTCGCTTCAATCTCACGAACTCGTTCGATTTCTTTGCACAGTTGTTCCAACTCCTTCGCGATTGGTTTCAGTTCAAAGTAAGCGACATAATTGTTGAGCGTGAAATCTGTATTGTACTCCGAAAGAAGGCGGCGGTGGAAGGCTTGCCCTTCAGAGCGACCCTTTCCTGTGCGCATGCGGTTCCTATTTTGTGTTATGTTATGTTTTTATTTTGTTTTATTTTATTGAATATATCCTCGCTTTCTCTGCCTTTTTCCTCCCTCTCGGGCGTCTACGTGTCGCGAATTTGAGAGATAATTGCTCCAGTTTTTACCCAGGGTTTTATGTTAAATTTCTTTGCCACGTTATTCCTTCCTCTCGTTGTTGGCTTCCCTCCGCTTAAATAAAAGAATGTCAATTGCAAAAACATAGATGGTGAGCAAATAAAACAAAGCAAAACAAAAGAAAACGGAAACAAAGCGGTTGCGGGGTGGATGGTTAAAAAAAAAAAACGTGTTGGCGCCCTTCATTCCCTTATTGCCATCATGATGTGCATAATTTAAGACACCTCATATCGGTTAGAAAAAAACATAATTGTACACGTATCAAACCGGAGGAAGAGAAGGACGGTGTATTTTTGTTATTGACTCTGAGAAAAGGGAAGAAAAAGAATGGAATAACGACTCATTTATTTTCTTCTCTTTTTCTCAGAGTCAATAACAAAAGTAAAAGTATATTGAACCAGTTTCTCCACCATGGGCCCACATGTTGTATCACATGACTACAAAGAAAAAAAAAAGTCTGGAATGGAAATAATACAAAAATATTTAAAAAAAATGACAACAATCTAAAAACTCAAACAATTCCACAGTAAAGCAAAGATACTGCAATGTGAAGATATGTGCCCCCAAACTCAATATATATATATATATATATATATATGTATATGATACCAATGAAGAAATCAAAGATATGTTTACGACGTGGGGAACCCCAGTGAGGTAATAATGTTATCGTGATGAGAAAAAAAGGACAGAAAAAGAAACGGTAGTAGTTGTGAGGAATTATGGAAGTAAAAGTGGCCCTCATAACTACGAAGGCAGCCCTGTTAGGCTATAATAAGCAAACCTGATGATTCACAAAAAAAAAAAACTGGAAATAAAATGTATACTTGGTGTACGCGCGCGACTGACAAAAAGTACATGGCATGTGGAAACGCTGTTCTCCCTTCATTGTGATTGACGTGCGATTCCCCAGAAGTCAGGCAGTGAGTTATGTATGGTACGAGCAACTTTACTACTTCCCTGCTTCCCGTTCGTGCTTTCTTTGCCTTGTTCCTTCTTTATTGAATACAATGCGTTGTGACAAAAACCTTGGCGAATAACAGACTCCCGCAACACGGATCTTGCGTACTCACCGTAATAATCAATTGGTGTTTGCCGCTCTGCACTGTTTTTGCAATCTCCCGTGGGCACCTCAGTAACCCAAAGACCAAGCGCCTCTAATGCGTGGGACTGATCATTACCCGTCACTTTAGAATTGCTGCTGCTGCTGCTGTTGCCGCCGCTAATGTAATGTTCGGCGTTTCTGAAACAAGGGCCCGCAGTGAGTGAAGGTAGTCTATGCAGAAGTTCTAGTTGTTTCTGTACGGTGCAATGATACAATGCAGATGCCTGCATTTCAGCCGTAGGTGAACGTTCTCTTTTCCACGTTATCCCTACCATTGGGCTTGTTGATTGGCCGGTAGTACTGACCTTTTCATTGCTTGACATGTTTCTGTGTGTGTCTCGTAGAGTTTTTCTCACCAGCGTCATATGAAAGGACGCGTGTATACGGGGAAACGTATGAGAAGAATCAACGAAGGCAAGGGAGGGGGAAAAAAACACCGCAAAGGTTATGAAGGTACAAGAAAATGAACAGATAAGAAAATCAAACGAAAAAGAAAAACATACAAACATGGTCCTTTTCCTCCTTTTTCTCTAACGTACAATTACAAACGCACAAATATAAGTGAAGTGGGTTAGCATTACAATCACATGGTTAGTTCGCATTCTATAGGAAGTAAACTCTTCGCATGGGAAGCGTACATACTTGCTTGTTCCCTCACGGCGGAAGCATCAATGTCAGAGAAGCAGATGCCTTATTATAAATCCCCTGCTCAGGGAGGTCTAAAGAAACACTAGTGAAGGCACCGGCCCAACCAACGACATCCGATCCACCCTTATCTTCTGGAAGCACAAAAAATTTGCGTGGCATCAACAACATCGGTGTTGTGTTTGCTCTGGAGCATCCAAATGGGGGACACACTCCAAGCCGAACCCGCAATGGTTGCATGGTGTTCAGGTCGTGAAAGAATCCTTCCTGGTCATTCCTTAGGTTTGTGCTACGTTCACGGATGCTCCAGTTCGTGTTACTGTGGCGGATTTCCATTGAGCTCCGCCGGGCTCCCGGCCCGACCGCGTCTTCCCCTAAATCTTGCTCTGCCTCAGTTTCATCGACATTACGAGGCGAACGCTCGGGAGTTGCGCTGCGGGTGCGCTTCCGTGATATTTGCGGTGATATTTGCGCATCGCCCCTCGAGCTCCGTTGCCGCTCAGTACCTTCCCTTCCTTCTTCCTCTTCCTCTTCGTATCGTAGCTCCGATATTGCTGACAGGTTTTCCTCTCCCAACATTTCTGTGCCATCGTTTGTGGGTTCCTTATCGCCTCTCCTACGAAGTTGTTTTTTCGGCCCCATCTAGTCACGCGGCTTGTAGGAATCAAAAATAGAGGGTTACCGTTTTCTAGACGGGTATCTGCCACTACGTTAGATGATGGTAGAAAAGTTTGTGTGCTCGTTAGAGGGTTACTTTACACGCCCTTTTTTTCTATTTAACAATATACCACACAGCACTAAAAGGAAGTGGCAGAGGAGAGTTGTCAAAGCAACAAATATACGTTTTTTAAAAAAAAAAACGTACACACGCATAAACAAACAGGAAGAGAGACAAAACAGAGGGATAAGGAAAATAAAACCGAACGGGAGACGCAACGGTAGCCGACAGCGACGTGCAATGGAGCATCTCCATGTTATCAACTCATTTAAATAAAAAAATAAGTACATCACAAAAAATTTTCCAACAGGTTGTGTATTCACAGTGCTTGGTCTCAATGAATAGGCAGGGGGGTGGAGTGGATCGCTTTGCTTTTTTCCCCCCCCTCTTTTACCTCTCCCCCCTCCCCCCTCCTCGATTACCCGATTGTGACTATTTTTTTTTTTTCACTGTGCTGTCGGTGGGGTGCCTGTCCCACCACCCCTACCGAATCGTTTCACAGTATTCATAAATGCCATTGTGTGCATTTGAATGTTTCGCATTTTGGTTGCCTGCTCGGGCGTTAGGCGTTGGCCACTCATAATACTACGCTGTATATTTTCCATATCCGTACGCATTGCAGGTGTCAGAGATTGCATTGCCATCTGCATCATCATCATTTGCTCTTGGGAAGGGCCATGACCATGACAATGTCCATGACTGTGTGAATGCCCGTGATCGTGGGAATGAGAATGAGAATGAGAGGGATCATTACAATTATGATTGCCCATTAACGGCTGCAACTCCGGCGTTGTCGCAGATATCGTTAATAGTTGCGATTCTTCCACCATACACATTGCCTTAATTAACGATGTTGTTTCCGGGTCAGGGTATCCCGTTACAGCCATCTTTAGTTCCTCCAAAATGCGGGCACCAGTTAATGAAGCGGTCGTATCGTCACCTGCATTACCATCGATATCGCTTCCCTCAACACTGCCTTGTTGGTTTTGTGCTCCTTGTTGCCTATTGGCGTTGTGATTGGTGAGGAACTCCACCTGCTTCTTCTCGTAAATGAGTAATAGTTCTAATGGAGAGGTCGGTATGGGTTCCTTCAATGCGGCAGCGCGGACACTTTCAATGAAGGCTGGTTTCTCCATCTCAGCCCTCAGTACTCGTACGAACTCATGCACTTCATCTCGTGTCAACGTCATGTTTGGCCTCGTCGCCATTTTTTTTTTTAACCTTCAACTTGCCTCAGGCAAATAATCAGAAAGGGGGCGTCGCTCTAAGAACGACAGAGGCAAGAGCCGAATCGGATGCGTATGGTTTTAGAGGTGAAGCTACTAAAGTGTCTTACAAACCCTTAATTCAGTGTTTCACTCACACTGCGCACCAAGTTGTCTCCTTATGTAAAAATATATGGAACAGTATATATATATATATATATATATATATATATTGTATCGTCCTTATTATGGGCCCCTCTCTCCGTGGAAAAGGGAGAAACCTCTTGTTTGTTTCCCTTGCCACTAAAGTCCGTAACTGCAAAGTTCAGTATAAATAATGGAAAAAGAAAGGATCAAAAAAAATAAAATAAAATAAATAAAGAAGTGAATTGGATATGAAGAGAGATCACAACCCATGGAGACGTCATTAATGCACCTAATCAGTTGAATTGTTTCAACCCTTCTACCAAATAACAAAAAGGATAGAAAAATAGGACGACGGCACTCACTTTTGTTCATACCTTACACCGCCTTGAGTTTTATCACTCACAATATCTTTTTTTTTTGTTCTGCTGCCGCCCCTACTGCTGCGGTTGAGAGAGAGAGAGAGAATCCACAGATGCGACATATCCCTCCAAATACTCCACATCACACAGCTGGGTAATAAAAAGAAGATGCAATTTTTAAATTGCATCTTTTTCTCTCTCTTTTTTTTTTTTACCACTATGTTTGCAAGTCTATTTCGTGTGTGATGTGAACGTTCCACCTCTTTCCCTTCCCATGTGAAATCATCTTCTCACCTACCTTTCTTTTTTTTAAAAAAAAAAAAATAGTGAAAGAATAGTGAAAAGGAAAAAAGATGTAAAGAACAATAACCCCTACAAAAGAAAACAAACAAACAAACAAATAGTTAGGGTTTAATTTTACGGGAAAGTTGTGATGGACGAAGCAGAATCCACAAAAAGTAAAAAAGAGAAATGAAACTTTTTTAAAAAACGCACATCGAGAAATAACAGGCACAAGTGGATGATATGATATATTTCTATTGCTTCATTTTATTTTACTTTTTTTCCCATCGTTATAACGGGATGTTCGGTAAGTTTATGCGCCCACACTTCTCTAATATTTGGAATGGCAGCTGCAACCGGCAAACGACCGCAGAAGTAAAACCAATAAAATAAAAAGAAGATGAAGTTGGCCTCATAGGGGTATAAGGAATGATGCCAACGGCGGCAACGACATCAACAGCTGAAAGATCGCGGAGGAGTGAAGAAAAAAAAAAGAAGGAGCGTCCAGGAGGTTTTCAGTTTGGTCACATATATTTAATTAACAAAAAATATATATATATATATATAATTGAGGGGGGGGGGAGGAGGAGGAGGATCCGTCCCGTTCCAACCATAAACCAGGTTTCTGAAACAAAAAAAAAAAACGTCGCAATTCCCCCCCCCATCACGCGCACTTATGCCAGCCATTTTCCTCCTGTTCCCATCATTAAGCGTTCAAGCTCTCTTTTTTTTTCTTCATAGCTTTCATATGACTTTTTCCTTTCTCTTTCCTCTCTGTTTAAACTCCCTCATTCTCTGATCTTTTCCAGCCCTTCCTTCATTTCCATCATCATCATCATCATCTAATGAACACTGCTTCCATCATTTGTTTTGTTTTCATTGTTTCATTCTTTTCTTTTTCTTTTTTCTTTTTTAAAAAAAGGATCACGCCATGCACCAAAGACACCCGCCTGTCTGCTCCACCATCGCATCAATCACATCATCATCTTCCATACCCAACTCTTCTGGTGTTTTGGTTTCATCAATTGGTGTTCCATCAAAAAGGAAGCGCACGCTGTTACGCGATATTCCCTGCTTCTTGCAATACGTATCAATGAGTTTTTTTAGGGCCGTGCGGGATTTGATACGGAAAAACATTTCCGCGCCATCAGCATTCACAACTTTTACAGCCACAAGTGCAGTTTCCTCCTTGCAGGTTCCTTCTGCCCCTTCACCTCCATTATTTGAGGGCTCACCGCCGTTGTTGGAGTTATGAGCGGGTTCGTCCATTTACAAACACACACACACACACACGCAAAACAGAAAGACAAATATAAACGAAAAGTGATAGAAGGTAACAAAGGGGAAAAAGTAGAAAAAGAAATGAAAAAAAAAAACGCGTGGGCTCAGAAATGAACCCAACTCGATGTTACGTTTTTTTTTTCCTCTTTCCTTCCCTTTTTTATTCTTATTATCTCTGCTGTTCGACACAGATTTATCACTATTCTAATGTGACTCCTACGAGTTGTGCTAAGACAAGAGGAAGTCGGGGAGAAAGCAAACTTTATTTCCTTTTTTTTTTGCTGAAAAAACGGCAGTAACAACAGCAATAATAATACCACTAAGTCAATTACTAACAGACAAAACAGACAGAGAGGTACACTCATACACACACACACACACACACAGAGAGAGAGAGACACATATGAGGATGTGGATATGAGGGAAATTAAACCAAAGAAGAATATATCACACACCATGATTATCCGGAAAGGTCAATGGGGGGAGGGGTGTAAACGAGCAAAATTCCAACGCTTAACGATATCAAACCGTCATGCCTTTCCCCTTCTTTTCCCTTCACCATAGGCAAAACAAGTTTAACAAACACCTCCACGTAACCACAAGGACATAAATACACCCAAAACGAGAGCAGAAGAGGAGAAAAGTAGAAAGTAAGTAGCGACGAGGCATAAATGCTAACGGCTCCAACAAAATAAAAATGGTAGTCCACGCATCCTCTCTTCATACGCTCTTTCCAAATTGTAAGTAAGTTGCTTGTCCACTTCGTCACCGAGAAGAAACCTTCGCAACACGCCACCTAAATGACACACTGACATCACATCTCACCAGCAATAAATTTCATTGAGTGAAGTAATACCACAGAAAAGTGGGCTTTATGCCTTGTTTACTCCCCCCCCTTCTGTTCTTCTGTTGAATTGTGTCATTTCCGCGCGGGTGACAATATATATATATATATATCTATATATTCGTTTCCCCTTCGTTCCCATACTCTCTAGTTTCCCTTTACTCCTCTCATGTTCCCTCCTTCGTGTCCACGTTACATTCCGGTGTACCAGCACCATATCAATGCCAGTGGAACAAGCACAAGTTTTGCCCATGAGTGGTCTTCGGCAATTAGCGTAATAAAACCCACCCGCGGCACCAGCACGGCAACTTTCCCAATGATATCTTTTTTCTCTACCCAATGATATCCGCGAGGATATAATGTGCGGTCATCCATTTCATTGTTATCCCCTTTCGTGAGGTACAAACGAGTCACACCGTCCTCAAGTAATCGAATGCGATGGACGCGATGAACGATTGGAATTGTACGGTTGGGGAGAGAGAAAACAACGACATCCCCCATCGTGGGTTCGCCAATATTATGCAGAACAAGTAAGTCACCACGAAACATGAAGGGTTCCATACTTCCTGAGAGCACCACAACAAGTGGGCTTTCACAATCGGTCACTGCGATGGCTGTACGCCAACCAACAAAGAATGTGCAGAGAGTTACCAACATTAAGAAGGTGTTGCGTCTGTCCGGCATTGTATCAACAATGTCCTTAAAAGTTTTTTTAATGTAATTAATGGGTCCTGTTTGTGCAGACATGGCTAATGATTCCACATGCTGCTCACGCAAAATCCGCAGCGCCGTCGCATCAGCCCGATGCAGCAATGACATGA
Organism: Trypanosoma brucei gambiense DAL972; assembly: GCF_000210295.1. Classification (NCBI taxonomy): domain Eukaryota; phylum Euglenozoa; class Kinetoplastea; order Trypanosomatida; family Trypanosomatidae; genus Trypanosoma; species Trypanosoma brucei. The sequence goes on from NC_026738.1 coordinate 946,401, forward strand.
TAGCTCTTATGGGTTGACTACGATCCTCCTTTCACCCTTTTTTTCTTTGCGAACTTTATCTCCTCCCCCCTTTGATTTTTCTGCTTGTTTAATAATGTTAATTTAAACTCTGTAACCTTCACTCTTTTCCACTTTTTCTTTAATATTATCACTTTGGTTTGGTGATCCACCTAAAGCTCAGCTACAAAAAAAAAAAATGTAAACTGCGGTCACTGTGGAAGAGGGAAACAACAAATGCACAAGAAACACAGGAAAAAAAAAGAAAAATGCAGAAGATAATAGACATACATTGGACCGTTAAGAATAAGAAATACCAATATGCAGACATTAGCAAGTCATACATACTCTCACCATTAAAGATATTTATGATTTTATCTTCCACTTTTGAAGGGCGTGCGCGAAACTTCTATTGTTACGATTGTTGTGATCCGCATCTGCTTATCGCCTCCCTTTGTGGCTTGTGTTTCCGCTTCGATCATTTAATTTTTTCTTTCTTCATATGCCCGCGCATTTATTAAGTGATTAACGCCATGATGTTGTCAGTGGACGCAGCGATCGGACAACAGTTCCTTGCCACCCCCTACAAAAACTTCGTTTCCGCCCTCTTTTTTTTTTTTGCACTACCAATGAAAAAGGCGGAATTTCTCCATGTGGCGCTAAATAAAATGTTACTTTCGCTCACCAAGAGAAGATGCACCCAGCCAAGGGGAGAACAAATGTTGCCGCAGTTATTCAGGAAGAAGGAATATGTGGCGTGAGCCATTGCCTTCCTCCTCTTCAACTCGCTCAGCTGCCTGCCTTAATAACAGTTGCGCATCGGTATTTCCCACGCAAGCGTAACTTAAGTCACACATTGTGGCGTCTGACTGCTTTGCAGCGTCCTCCTCCTCGTCCTCGTCCTCGTCCTCATCGCCCCCCGTTTCATTCCCTTCTGTTTTGAATTTCTTCTGTACCGCCTGCATCCGCCGTGATGGGAGGTGGACATGCTGAAGAGCTTTCAAAAGGTCTGCGGCAATGTAATCCAAATCGTTGCTGTGAGTTGTGAATACATCAATGTACGCTGCTGAATGTCGGAAGAGACACGACGTGATGGAAGAGAGACACAATGACTTCAAGGATGGCGAAATGCCGTGGCAGTGACCGTGGGTGGCATCCTTCACGAGCTGAAACAGGAACGAAGCAAGTTGATTCAGCACAACGCTGCTACAGTAGCCACGTGATACACCGTCAAGGCAGCGGGTGAAGAGGAAGGAAAGTAAAGTCGGCAACAGATGCGCTCGCTGCCAAAGCACGTGCCGTGGCAACAACGTTGCCGAAAGTAGTCGAATAATTCGCAAAATGACAGACTCAGACAGGTATTGGGATCCATTACGGTACCCACTGGTACCGGTGAAAAGCAACGACGTAATGAAACTCATTTCGTGGTCAATAAAGACCTCATCTTCGTGTAGCGCCGCAAGGGGCAGCGTACACAACTGCAGCACACGGCAACACAAGCTGTGTGTACCCTCATCGTTTCGTTTGCTGCAATCGTGTGATGATACAACGGCGGCTTCAGCATTCACCAACAGACGCTTCGCGTCGTTGCGCCATATACTGAAACGCATGTGTGGAACGAAGCTGAGGCGATGCAGCGCTTCTGCTACAGCCGTCAACAGCTTCTGATGCCTGTCCTGTAGCTTTCGAAGATGTCGCCACGCCCCCGTCGCTAATGGTATGGACGCGTGGAGGAGAGCATGCATATACTCCACAAGTAAAGACTGTGAGGGGCTTGTTGCGAATGTATGCAGAATTTCTGGTATGATACAAAGTTGCTCAACCAACCAAAGCGTCGCTTTTTCCGTCTGATAAGCAGGATCACGCTGTAGAGCCACTATACGAAGTGTTACACATTCGCTTTCATGTTGTGATGCAATCTCTTGCACTTCCTCCAGCAGACGATCCGTCGCATCGGAACAAAAGTTATCATAATTGCCGCACTCGTGCACATTGAAGCTCCCTAGTAGAGCAGCAAACCAGCGTGATTGGGAGTGGTTTGTTGTATCTTCAGAACCACCATCTTCAGACAGATCGCTTTGCCGACGCTCCTCATACGCAGCATAAAGAACCCACAAGGCTCGTGTCACCGCGCGGTTGCACGAACTCAGCATCGGCAACAGCACCGAGGCACTGCGTCGTCGCGACGCACTTTTGGAGGGTGCGAACAATTTGCGCAGCTTTGCGGCGGTGTCCGAAAGCTCACCTGACGCCACAGCAACGGCAGCCAAGCTGCGCCCGTTCCCAACGGGTTGCCGTTCATAGCTCCTCCCCCTTTTGTTGGCTCTTCCTCCTTTCCCACGATGGTTCACATTTTCTGACGCATCTTTCAATGCGGGAAGTCGAACACGTTCCAGTGTGACATAAAGCGAAGACATAGCGTGTAGCAGTGGCACGGATGATTGGGGCTGGTGACGCTCCTCCACAAGTCCCTTCACCACCTCTTGAAGCAACTTACGCAGAAGATCCACCCAACGCAAGGAAACCTCAGTCAACTTTGTTCCCTCTACAACTACTGCTGATTCGTTTTTGTCCTCCGTGGCCTCCACGTGGTCAACACCACCTAGCGATGCTTCGAAAACCTTTCTTTCCCCCACGGTTTCCTCTTTAGCTCTGATGTCTTCTGCTGAACGGTGATGCTTCTTATCTGCGAGATGAGTCTTCTCCCCGTTGTCACCACTCTCACTATTCTCCACGCGACGCCGTTTTTGCGACACTTCTACTGTCGAGGCAGTATCCCTGTGGCCCTCTTTGAGAACATAAGTTAAAGAAGTTCCGCTCATTGCATCCAAAAATATTGAAAGAACAGCGTAATTCCCGTCTTCGAGGCAAGCGTGCATTTTGTCAGCGACACTAATAATGAATTTTTGCGCGATAGGGGAGCTCGTAGCTGTTTTGGTATCATAACGACACGCAGTCGTGGCCATGGTGTAGAGCTGCCGCAATATGCCCAATGCATATCTTGATGACAGTGACAATCCGCTATCACTGTCCTTCGTGCTACATTGTTGTATCAGCAAGGCTGCAAACTTTGCTGAGAACATTCTACGCACAAGCTTCGTACAATCGTCGATTCCTTGCTTTGCCGCTGCCACCCTGATCCCCTCCGCATCGGTACAACTTTCCCCCTCTGCTGTATATCTGTTGCTAGCGTAAAGCATGGCATCGGCGACTGTAAACTGAACCCCTACGGTTTCCATGAATGCCTCATTGAGTCCGTCGCGCTTGCGGTCACTCTTTCGACCACGATAATGCTCAAAACGATGATTTTCTTGATTTTCCTCGCTTTGTGTGTGTAAAAGAACCCAACGGAAAAGTGTTCGCACGCCCTCCTCACACACCAGAAGATTTAATACGAACTGAAGAATTTGTTGCCGTAGCAAGCACGACATACTACGTTGAACGTTTCTCTCTTCCTTATAAATAATCATCAACCAATGCACAAAATTTTGTAGAATCGGAAGCCACTGCGGAAGGTGACCAACACGACCCAAAACATCATTTAACGCTGCAAACAACCTAATCAGGGGCGTATCCTCCGACCCCTTACCACCTGTGCTATCATTTTCATTCTTGGAGGTCATGTCGTGACGACATGCCAGAAGTTCCGAGTCATCAACATTCACCAACACCTCACAGAGGGCCTCCAACAGCAAACCTCCGCATGCCGCCATGCACCTTGAAAGCCATTGAGCACTCTTCGATTTCGTGAAACTGAGCTGTAGGAGCCAAACAAAAGCTGCACGAACACGTTTTGGTCTTGTGAAATGAACAAGGGAACTCCACTCTTCTTCGTTTAGCGTGTCGGCCAATGACAAAGCCAGATTGGCCTCATGATCAGGCAACACACCGCCCTCACTTTCCACAAGCATGTAGGAAAGCACAGTGTTCCCCAATCTCCGAGCCGACGAGGCGGGACCAACAGTGAAGCCAAGGGCCATGGATGTGGACCGCGCTAACATGAGCCGCTGCAACACGAACCGGGGTATAAGTGGTGGACACTGCGTGGTGTGTGCGTGCCTCATCTGAGTTGTTATGCTTAGCGAAGCGCACAGATCGTCGACGGTAAGGGAACCGACAAGGGCGTCCACCTGCTGCTGCAGACACCACATGGATTCTTCGAGAAGTTGTAAGTAAGCATCCAAATTAGAGATACCAAGGTCCTGAAGGCAACTTAGGATAAGTGTCCGTGAACTGTAAATGGCATTGAGAGTAAGAAGTACAAGACAGTGGACCATTTTTTGCGGAATGACGGCCGCGCTGCACAGAAGAAGGGAGCTTTTTTCATTTTTTTTCTTCAGCTTATCGTCCTCCCTTGAGTTTTGCTCCTTTACCGGTAGGAACGTTTTGTGCAACTTGTTCACAAAAAACGACGACAGTGCGAGCTCCAACTCTGCTGCTCGCTCAAGGATAGAAGTGGCTGAGATGGATGTTGGTACAACTCCACTCAATACCGTCGAGACTACATCAAGTATGAAGAGTACACCCTGAGGTTCCATACGAGACAACGTGGTCTTTACATTTAGTTTCTGATCTTCAGTTCCCAATGCTGTAACTTCGTCCTTCTCTGGGTTTGTTGCGGCATCATCGCCGCCGCCGCTTTCTTCGTTAACCTCCTCTTCAGAAGCCCAGTTAGAGACGTACGATAACAAACGAAGAAGCAGGTGCTCTGGGTCCATGGAAACATTGCATGCCTCTATCAATGCTGCACGGATGTCAGGACGGGAAAAGATCTCCCGCAGTCCTACGGTTGTGCTGCTGGCTGCGGTGCCCCCGACCACTGTGTCCTCACCCTCCACGACCTTACTTCGGTAAATCGCGTTCCCATCCTCCTTTACCTGCAAGACGATTGCATCGAGTAACATGGATATCCTGTTGCCTTTCCCCAAACGCGTAATCAGGTTGACAAGAAAATCGTGCAGAATTGTAGTAGGAAACGCCTCTGCTTTTTCACCACCCAGATGACTCGACGCATTCGCCTTGGAGATACGAGAGGCAATCTGTAGAATCGCTGGAACGTTCTTATCAATTACCTGTGGCGCAATCAACTCATAAGTGGACAAGCACTGTGTCAGCGCTCGTTCCACGACCGGCCGTTTCTCATGCGCAACGTCGTGACACGATGTGAGTAGCTGCGGCAAAACAACCTTCGCAAAGAGTAATCCCAGTACTTCATAACCGAGGCCCTTATTATACCGAAGGTCATTTCCAAGATGAAATACAGAAGGCGTCCCCTTCGCAGTAATGTTTGTAGCGGAAAACGAAATGGTATTGCGGACGAAAGTAAATAGGTCCCCGATAGTACGCCATATCAAAGCACGTAAACCTGTGGTTTCCAACAGGTTATCACTCAAACCAGCTTCACCTACAGCAACGAGAAATTTCTGGAGACCGAGTACCACTTCTTCCAAAAGAATAAGTGGAAGGTTTGTGTTATCATCTTCTGATTGATGTAGACATGGAGCATTGTGAGTTTGCCCATTGTCTGTGTTACTGGCGTCGATAACAGAGAGAAATTCCCGATAGGATGCGATGGATGGCTTCGACAGTGTGGATATCATGCTCGCACGGCTCATGAGTGAAAAAGAACTTAGTTGCGACGCAACGGAACATCTGTCCCCGTCATCATCGATATTAGAGTTTCTCATACGTTTACCAGCGTATCTGTCGGATGCATGACTATTGGTAAGACCGTCACCACCGTCGCCTTTATCCGTGTTTACCTCAACCCTGCTGTACCCATCACTGGAGTGAGTAGAAGCGTGATCACTATCATCCTTCCCGCCACTGCTGACGCTATTAGCCCTCGAAGATGATCCCCAGCGCCGCCGACCACGATCTTGACGCGTTTCACGCTCTCTCAGCCACACCATCCGCCGCTGTTCCTGAGCAAACACGGTCCAACTCTCCTCCGCACAGAAACTACGGAAGAAGAATGGAATACTTGCAATCCAACCCGCCAAAAGAAGAGCGGCGTGGTGCTGCTCAGCAACGGGGAGTTTAGTGAATAAGGAAAGAGTCGATCGTTCAACTGGAGGTGTGGTAACGTGCGTAAGCATCGAATACTCCGTGGAGTCCCGCACGTTGTTCTGCATTAGTTTGATATCATCCCCACGGAAGTACACTACGATACGTGTGGCTCGATTACATGCGGCGGTAGAAAACAAAGAGGACAACGTCCGACGAAATGAACCAACATCCGTGCAGCAGCACCCCGAAGGGGCCTCTGACACCATAGCGTCACAGAAACTAACCTTCTGGAAAGTTGAGAAATAACTAAGCGATGCAATCAGTGAACCACTCGCCACCGTGTCCGCCCACGTAAGCAGGCAACTCGTCATGAAACTGTCGTTTTCGACATCTCGGCTTCTCGAGCGGATAATACAGTTAGGGGAACACTGCGGACCACTACACTCCGTGTTCTTTACCTCCTTTACGTTGCCGGTGGTTTTGGTAGGTGACATGCCCGCGCCTGCTTTGGAAAGGTACTGAGAAAGAAGCGTGGGGCAAGGTCGTACGTTGTACAAAGCATTGAACGGCTGCTTTGATTGCATTACACGGAGTTGACGCACGACCGCCATTACCAATCCGGTACTACTACGGCACAAGCTGTTCAGCAGCGCAGCCTCCCCGTTGGTATCGTTGACAGCTGCATGTCGTAACATAGTTGACACGATAAATGCATCCAGTGCGCTGGAAAGTAAATGTACCAGTGCTTGGGCCATCTGTGGTGAGTCTCCCATGTAAACCTTCGTATGGCGACCGCATGCCTCGGCAACCTTCCACAGAAGTGTATGAAGCCCCACTGCTTCTTCCAGGGGCGTAGCGAAAACTTTCCCGTCCAATGAAACATTCTCCCCATTCCGCTCATTCTCATTTCTTAGGTTGAACCGTTGCTCGTCCATATGGCGCACAACAAGCGCGGTAGCGTAACTTACCGCGTACAGCAAGGACTCACTAACTGTTACCTTTGACGGTACTCCATGATATGCAACATTAACATCACCACCACCCGGTTGTACGCTTTCCACAGTTGCCGCATCCTTTTCCTTATCTTGACCTTTACTGATGTCAGGATCAAGCTCTTCAAGACACGCCTGCCACGTGGGAATATGTGTCAATGCGTGAATGTTGGAACGCTTCGCGTCCCGAAGGGACGAGTTTACAAAATCGCTTGCAGTTTTTCGCTTCTGGGCAAGCTGGCCATATCGCTCAAGTTTCTGAACCGCCGCACAGGAGAGCATCACAATCCCAACCACTACAACTTTTCACTAAAATGCCGAATAAAAAGGATGGAGAAGGGGGAAAATGTTTGCTACTTGGAGAAAAGACGAAGCGAGGTCATAACAACAAAAATAGAACGTCAAGCAGTTACCTACTTTTTTTTGGTTTCCATTCTATTGATACAGTAACCATTGCTAAGGGGGGGGGAATCTGGTAAAAGGAATGCTCGGGTGCTAACCAACCCAGCGAGCTCTGCAACCGCCCTCCTTTTCCATTTCTGCTCCCACTCATAAATTTCTGATGAAAATTATTGATTACTTAACTGTAGTGACTACTTTCCCTTTGCTCTCCTTTTTATTTTTGTCGTTGGCAACTTCCTTCCTTCTTTTTTTTTGCTTTTGGATGTTTTTCTTTCTCACCCGTCCCAATGGTTCTTGAAATTTGTCCTCATGACGTACACAACATTATGCACGAAAGAGCCAGAAGATGCAATATTCATGACAAATAACACGCACCCAAGTGATTTGGACATATGTTGACTCACCTTTAAAAAAAAAAAAAAGCACTCTCCTTATTAAAATTTATTCGAGTCTCAATGGTTCCTTCTTCGTTGTCACACCTTGAAATGGCATTTCTTCCGCTCTTCTCGACTGTTGAAAGAAAGAAATAGACAACAAAAGGTAATAATAATAGTCACATCTCATCTTTATACACGCCGGCGTAAATCGCCACGCTGTTATTAAAAAACGAAAGCATTCAATCACCTCATCTCTTTTATGAAGCAATGAGCAGTTTAACCTCCACCACCATATTTTACTGGTCGTACACCGGTGAGTCAGTTTCACGATCTTCATTAATAATAGTGGTGCGATTCTCCTCCCCATCATCTTCACGACGACGAATCTCACTGCGGTGCTTGCTCGCATGGCTGCCAGAGTCGATGTCGACACTCTTGTGGCGGTTGGGCACCTGGTTATTTACAAAGTGGCGAAGGACATAATTATCCACAGATTTGCGCAGGCGAGTCTCAACATCTTTCTCCAATGTGGCTCGGAGATTGGTTGCCTGAAGTGACAGTGAGATTCCCTTGCGTTTTGACTCTGCTTTAAGAGCCCGCCCAAGTAGTTCCTTAGCAGTGTGAGAGAAGTCCTCCTTATTTAACACGGCAGGTTTACCGCGAAGTCCACGAAGGTACAATGTTAATTGTTCGAGAATAACACGTTTCGCCGAGCTTCTCCAATCACCGGCGTTTCGCGAGCCGCGGGCTACACTACTTGCATTACTTCTGCCGTGTTTCCTAGAAGTGCCGCTAGTTGCATCCCACATCACGGATGATGCTCTCGAAGATGCACGGGACATTGAGCCTGCACGGCTTAGCGATCGACCAGTGCGTGAAATGCTCCTCATATGTTGACTTGCCATAGTGGCATCGCATCCTGCAGCATCAGGCACTTCACTCCTTCCCCATAAGGACTCCTGTGACGGTAAGCGAAGAGTTTGGCTGCACTGCGCACTGTAGTATCCATGTTGCTGGGCGGCTAGGGAGTCGGGTGCTGTTGCACTTGCATCGATAATAAAAGTCGCACGTGGGTCAAAACTTGTTTTGAGTGGAGAAAGTACTGGGATATCGGCGTCCGCGTCGATTGCGACGGCGGTATCGGTAGTAACATTAAAGCCAAGCCCGAGGGCGTTGTAACCCACCAAATCAACGCCATCTTCCATACAACTTTCTGAGTGACGTTCATTCTCAAACCTGAGGTCGTTAAAGTTGTATATGGTGGTCGGCCTTCGCTGCCTCGGAATGATATCGTTTGTTTTGTGGGAAGCAGCGTTGTAGCACTCCCTTGCACGCTGGTCCACCTTCCTGAGTGTCTGGGAGAAACGCCTGGAGACCGGTCGCTTATCACTCATGGGGTCGAGAACAATCATCTCACGGGACCTCCGCCAGTTTTCCATCACAGAAGCCTTTGGAGCTCTCAAACCTAACTTTCCGAGACCCTGTTTGGATGCAACAAACCGTTCCCGTTCCCGCTTCTGGGAGCCGTAAACGTCCAGCAGAGCAGCCGCCGACTCGCGTGGGAGGGCCGTGGCGGACGCTGCATCCAACAAATAGCCAAAAGAGGTATCGACAAACGAGAAAAGCTGGGTTGCTGCCCTGCTGCGCTTCCGTTCGTGCTGCGGAGGCGTTATCTTCTCCATATGAAGTTCCTGTTTAACAATTTCCTCCACGCTGAACGAATCCTCCAGAAATTTTATCCGATTCCGAATATTTTTTAGTTCCTCGGTTTCTAGCTGCTCCTCATTCTCACTTTCTGCGTCGCGTATCAATCGCCTAAGGTGCAAAACTTCTGCCCGTAAGGCCACAAGCCTCGTCTCTACAGCGCGAATAAGCGCAGACTGTTGTAAATTGAGAGCACAATCACTAGCTTTAGCCTCATCGAGTGCTTTGCGGTAGTAATAGTTTATTTCAGCGACAAAGGGGGCTACAGGAGACCCGGCGCAGCTGTCAAAGAATCCAACATAATCCCCTGGACGTCTTTCAGAAGGAGAGGAGAAGCCGCGGCGAGAAGTGTTCTTGGTGGCGTTGGACCCTTTCTTCCCTTTGGATGTTGGTGTGAAACCCAAACTTTTCTCGATTTCTCGCCAGTGCCCCAACCCAACCCCCTCTTCTTCTTCTTCATCCTCTCTGCTAAAAGAGCTCTCCTCGGAACCTTCTGAGGTGCCACTGTTTCTTTCGTCGCTGCTGCTTTCTGTGTAATCATCCTCGTTATCCATAATACGCGCGTTCTTCCTCGTTTTCTTGAGGGGAACGGCAGCACCATCTCTCTTTTTTCCAGTAGCTTTCCTCTCTTTTCCTTTCTTTGTCCTTTTTTCTCTGCTGGGCCTCGCCGTCCACTCATCATCACCATCTGCAAATTCGTTTTCTCCACTACCTGTTCCCATGATGAGTTGCTTAGCAACCGCGACACCGGCAGCAGCGGCTGGGTGGTTCATGCGCTCTTGATTATTCATATCAAACGGCTCAACGGCAGTTAAGGGAACAACAGAGCCGGATTCACTACCGAGGAAGTACACAAACTGATTATCAGCAGGGACATCCACTGGTGCCTCTTCTGCAGGAACTACGATTGCGGCATAATACACATCTTCATACAGGACCCAGCGCAGGCTACTTCCGGGGTCTGATGCTTCTGAGTGTTGCGCCATGACGTTGTGGCTTGCGAGTAATTTTATGCCACTACACACACAAACACACACAAACGTCAAAATAACTCCCAACGATTTAAAGGGGCGTTTTGTACTACTTTCGGAAACCACCTTTTTCTTTGTCAACTCTTTCCCCCTCAGTTAATTTCCTTGTGAGGTTTCGTTATTATATATATATATATATATATATATATGCCTGTTACCTTTTTCTTTATTTTACTTTCCTGTTTTTTTGACTGCTCCTCTCTTTTCTTTCTTTTACAGGACGTAATAGCACCTGTTTGTTTCTTTTTTTTTTTTAGGGGAAACAGATGCTCAGCAAAGTATAAACTTGTATGATAGTATTATCGCTCTGCCTCACTGTTGATATGGATCGGATTTCCCCGCGAACAAATAAGTTGAGAACAGTACTGTCTCAACTTATTTACTATCTTTAAAGATATATATATATATATATCTGTGTGTGTTTTGACCTTATTCTGCTCACTTTAAGATGTTTGTTTGTTTTTCCTTTCGTCGTTTCAACCCTCGACTAAGCTTCGGTGCAGAAATGACGAAGAAAGAGATGAAGAGGCGAATGCTCTCATATGTGTGTGTATATGTATGTGTGTACCCAGTGTGTGAAACACAAAGCGAGACACATAATTACAGCACATTATTTCATTAGTAGTGTTTCTTTTTTTTCTTTTTCCTCACTTTCGAGTAAACGAGGTTATTTGTTTCAAACACCACAGCGATAGTAATTTATCGACAACGTGCGAGCAAACAATGCAGCGAGGGTGTCACTTCTGTTACATGCGAAGCGAAACCTAATGTATCTGAAACAAAAAGCAGCCGTGATGGTTACAACGTTAACCGTGATAACAATCATCCTGAAAAGTTCAACCACAATGGAAAAGAACAAAAGAGGAGAAAAGCATATAAATATCAGTTGAGTGCAGCGAGAAAAATTATGACATTTTGCATGTTCCTCTTCCCTTCTTTTGGTTTGTTTTAACATCCATCACTTTCGGTTTATTCCTTTACCTCTTTTTTCCTATTTTTTTTTTTAAAATTAATTCTCTGACTGGTGATTTTATTCCTCACAATAGGACGCATTCACACGTAAGTTACCAACTGATTTCTTAAGTGTCCCTCTCACGTTTCAGTACAACACAACACAACACAACACGCCACATCACATCACATCACATCACGGCACAATGCAAGTTTGTGTTATTGTTAAGCACATATCATCTTAAGAAACATAAACCAACCCCTGCAGCCGCTGTGTTGAGATCTCCTCCACCCTTTTCAGTAGTAAAATGAGAGCGCCATGAATGGCGATAAAAATTCGAAATAAGCAAATGCCAATATACACCGAATATACCAATCTTTCCCCCCTTTTCCATAATAGACACTTAAGTGCCGCCGCCTCCAACTGAAGAAACCTCCCAAGCGACATATTTGAGCGCGTTCGTTCCGATCCAGCTCGTGCTGGCATTGTATTCAGCACTACCAGAGTTAGTACGTTCATTTCTTTCGCCAAGAAGCCATCATTTAACTTATTTTTTTTTTTTTGATGGTCACTGTCTTTCCCTTCATTCACCTTCTTGAATCTTTTCTGTGCAATCGCGACGAACCTTCCTCCCTGTGGAACCTTTTCCCTTCATCATCTCCCTCCTCATCGTCACATGAACTCCACACATATGTAATCGGTATCATACGAACTACTGCCGTATCGATGTCTTCATCACGGTTCCGCTGGTCCGACAACCAGCGCTCAACTTCCTCAACGGGGCGTCTAGAAGTCGTAGCAATGGCGGCTACTTGAATGTTATGATGAAGAGCAAAAGCTTGTGGTGTGACACGATACTCACGCCTGGTATCTGGATGAGTAAACACTAAGGAACCATTAGGTGCACGAAAGTAATACAGACCCTTCGAAGCACTCAAATTACAAGTCCAGCGATAGGGAAGGTGCGGGAAAGGGTGGCCACGAGGGGGGTACGAACTAAACTTCAGGGTCTTCGACAGAGACCTATCCGAATGCCGCCGTTCTCTACTGCCTCGTGTGCTTCTGCTCCTGCTCCTGCTTCTGCTCCGTTTCCTCCTGCTCCGGCCGTGTCTACGGTGGCTATGATGTCTGCGGCGACGATCGCGTCTGCCACCGTCCCCATCAGCGTGTTCATTTCGCTCGCCATACCTCCTCCCGCCGCTGCCAACTGTATGATACGACACCTTCATGAGATCCAGAGCCGCCAGGTCCAGGGCTTCCAGGCGAATGCGCTGGTCGTTAATCCACTCCTCTGCAACCTCCTTGGTTATGATGGGAGGTTGTTCTCGGGAGGCATCATCAGTCCTACACTCCTGTGACATCCGATTCGCGTACTCAAGAACTTCGTCTAACGTCACCGCTGTCCTGGCTTCCAGCAGAAAAGCTTGCGGAGCTACCATAAACTCTGTTGCATCTGTCGGGTGTTTATAAGTGGCAGGGCTTTTGCCGTCCCTAAAGTAGTAGTACCCATACGAACGGCTCATTGCAGACGTCCAACCTGTCGGAAGCGGAGTGAAGGGCTCACCAGTTCGCGGGTAGTGACGCATAGCAGCCGTCCACTCCGGCAGCCATCGCCTTGTTGTAACGTGCTGTTGTGCATCAGAACTCGGTTGCGGATTGTAACTGGATGATGTGCCCAATATGGCTGTTGTGATGTTGGCCGGCTGTTGAGGATACGGTGGAGGAAGCACCGTGGACGACAACTTCTTCTCGATTTGCTCATAGCGCTCCTCGGAGGCAGGTTTCGCAAAGTACGCACTTCGAAGAGATTGATATGCCTCCTCAGAAGGTTGAACGCGCAACGCTGCTTCAAGAAGATTCAAGGCGTCATGATCAGTGAATACGCACCGCACACCAGAGTTTTTGTCAACCTCTTTGTTCTTACCAATATCCCGGGGCATCAACTCCATGAGGCGCAAGAAAGAGCCGCAAAGACGAGCGGTTTCGACGCTCAGTGTGGGACTCACATTACTCTTCGAAAGGGCGACACGAATGAAATAGAAGTGGTCACGTGTCAGGCTAGTTTTTGAAGCGTACAGTATGTTTGCGAATTCCTCGCCGTTGAAGAAGTCCGCATTTAGGTACAACCGCAGTAGTGACCGGTACACAGCACCTTCGATATCCCAAAGCATGAAACTGGACTGTCTCGATACCTCTCCTTTCAAATTTTCTTCCTTCTTACCACTTCGAGGACACTCCGGCATTGACTGAAAAAACGTTTCCAATGCCTTCGTTTCTGCCAAGAACTCTGCAACACTCTCTCGCTGCTCACTCGACATGGCTGTCAGGAGCGCGTCAATCGCACTCCCTACTTGGGACGTCAGTCGACCCATTGCTGCTGCTTGTGATGTTTGTGCTGACTCACCAGCCAGGCTCTGGATGTGTTCGTGCAACCACATGGCTAAAGAGGCCCAGTGGCGCAAGAGGCGAAGCACAAGGGGGTTTGCTGCCGTGGGGTCGCTTCGGAGGGCCACGACACCAACAGACTGCACCACTGTTGTGTCTAACAAAAACGGAAGAATACAGCGACACAGAAGGGGAAGTAACTTCGCTGCATGGCAGTTGGCGAGTGCTGTCAGGATTGATATCGCTCCTTTGCTAGCCAGCAGGTAGGGTAGAAGCGTTGGAAGTTGTTTAATCTTCTTCGGCTGAGTCCCTTCAGTTTCCGTTGCTGGCTTACCCGCCGTGGTCGTTGCCTCAACAGAAGCTATTGTTTCTCCATCTTTTGGTCGGGCATATTGTTGGTCCCAAGCCGCCTGTTCATCATTGCAGCTACCGCTATTTTCCACCAGTAGTGCTTCCACAATACGCGACCGACCATCATTGAATTCCTCGCTGGTACTAGTTAAAATAATTCGGATGTCGGCAGAGTGCTGCTGCAGAAATGAAACGATGTCTTCTACCTCAGGGCTCAAGGGTGGCACAGAGAAATCGCAAGGAATGCTAGGAAACATCAATTCTTTATCACGCAGGCGGTCTTCACCTTCGTTGTTTGACGGCATTGCCTGTGCTGTCTCAATTGGACCTTCATATTCACCATCGACGCGCGTTGTGGTTTCGCCGCTATTTAAAAGGTTTGTGTTTCCATTTTGCAAGGCCCCCAATGGGAACGCCAACTGCACCCTTTCCACAATTTTCGCAGCCAAACTATTCACATCATCCACCGTTATAGAAGACACACACGGTGCGCCATTTATCGTGATTGGTTGCACCTGCACGGCCACCCGCTCCTCTACTCGAACTGTTGGAACGAAACTGCCAAATGTTGATTGCCCCAAAATAGAAGGCATAGAGGATGGCACGGCGTGACTATGGTGATGTTGAGGAATCGGGTAGCCGTATGGTGGGGCTGCGTATTGCGCGTACGTCGATGGCGGATAATAGCCAGCCGCACCCCCGGGCGGACCTCCCCCTGACCCCCAATACATCATCTGAGGTGGTGCTTGTTGAGTTGTGTTATTGTCACCGGTATTTCCCTCCTCAGCATCCTCATTAGAGATTTCTTCTTCAACTAACTCAGGATAATCAGTTTTCGGTGCTTTCATTTCATTTATGTTACTCATGACAGCTGCTTGATAGGGAGGCGGCGTGTCCGTACGCGGTGGTGGGGGTGGTGGCGGTTGCTGCCAAGCGGCAGTTGGAGCAGCATAGCCATAATATGAACCGTAAGGAGGACATGATTGCGACCCACTATGTGGTATCGGTGCTGGCGTTGCACGGGGTGGAGCGGCAGCAACATGAGGCACGCTTACTTCAGCGGCAGGTGGTGCATGCGCCTCCGCACGCGGTGCTGACTGGCCACTGCGGTGCCGTGCGCTTGGCTTCTGCTGTTGCTCTGCTGTGCGCACGTCTTTTTGACCATCCGCCTTCACCTCTTGAAGAAGTTCAGTGATGTCATTGTCGACGAAGTCCTCTTCACTTAGTTTTTGTGGTTTCACCCCGGTGCCCAAACCCCCAAATATATCAACTTCTTCCTTAGCGTTGCGAGACCACATTGGACTACCAGACCTTACCCACCTCCCTCCCCTCTTCTCCTCGATGTCGCTGCTCTTGCCAAGGTAATCGTCGTCGTCAGCAGCCTCATCATCCTCGTATTTGGCCCCATTATTGCTATAATCATTAGTCTCACCAGTGTCATCCTTCACATCGCGCCGCAGCCTCGAATTCTCCCCGACGTCCGACCCTTTTTGGCGCCCCACCGCTACCTGCGGGCCTCCCTTGAATTGCGAGAACTCATCCATACAGTCTGCCATTGTGATGAGCACCCCGCAACGCTGAAACAGCGTATATTGCACGAGAAACGAGCAGAAAGGGTTCCACAACCACTCATACACCGTCCCCGGTTTCTTTACCGCCACGTAAAAGACACCAGGCTCAAAACCGGAAATAACATTCATATCATTTTCCCCGTTTCCAGTTTCCGGTTGAAAGAGAGAACCAATGTCCTCGCTTGTTATGCCACGTCCTCCATTAAGCAGAAATTGATAGTCCGTAACTTGAAACGTAGCGCACGGTGGCACTGCCCGTTTGTTACCACCAAAACTGCCGCCACTATTCAGGTCCCCATCGTCTTCCAACACAAAACCCGCACAAAGGCCAACATTGGTAAACTCCTCCATGACGCGCATTGCCAACCTCACATCACGCCCAAAGGTGACAACAAGCTGCATCAACTCTGTTCCCATCTTTACAAAACGCAGCGACGTTATTGCAGTTGTCGCCCGCTGATAGGCAAGGAGCTCAACGATATACTTCACAAGACTTCTGCCGTATTCCTTTGGTGTCATTCCCTCCGGCACAACACCGTCAAGTTGCAGCACTACAGACGCCGATGGTGTTATATGCGGTGGCTGCTGCGCTTGTACAGGCGCAGAGGGTATGAGATGCAACTCTGGAACCGTAGCCGGCAACACCTGACGTGCACCGCTCCACGTTGGTGGGGGTGAGACAGGGTTACGCAACACCATCTGCTGGCAATATTGAAGAGCCTCTTCAGCAGTAGCCTCTTCCGATAGATATCCTGCGGGTTGCTGATGTTGCTGCTGTTGTGCCTCCTCTCCCACACCTTCTTGCGAAGCCTGAGCGGCCACCGCGGGGTACGCCGTGTTATCTCCATCCACAAAAGGAGCACCCGTTGCGGGAGGGTCCACCGCATCGGTGACGCCCATGTTGGCCCCCTGAAGCTGCGGTTGCTGTTGTTGTGGTCGTTTAAATGTGTACATTCTATTCTTCCCCCTTTTAAACAACAGCGCGTTGCAGTGTTCCAGGAGTATAAACGTGAAGTGTAGGTATAACAGCAAAGGAAAGTCGAGAAGGGGACTCGGTTGAAGAAGTGAGAGCCAGTGTAAACAAACATCACTGGGGATGGAAACCGCCCCCACGGCACAGGGGAAGTATGCGTCAGAACTTGAAGACGCGAGAAACAATGGTACCGCCGAAAGCCGAAAACAAAGAGGTGGTCGAAGTGACCCGTGGTGGGACATGATTCGCTGTTTAGTACGAAACGAAAAAAAGAGGTAAAAATGTGAGGGACAAAACAAGAAAGGCGCGTAAACAGGAACGGAGAAGTATTAGCAACCCCGGTAATACTGCAAAACACAATGGGCACCACAGCTACACATTAAGATAGTTTCCATTATTTTTGCTCACAAGTGGATAATGGAAACCAATAGATACGAACGTCAGGCCTTTAGGCATACAATCTGGTACAGAGAACATGGATTAGACCAACCACTTTGGTGGCGGCACCCGTAGCTCTCCTTCCAGGCCTCCATCATCACAACCCTCTTTTCCCTACCTCTTCTTCTTTCTGCTCTCCCCTCTTCCTCTTCCTTCCCATTCCCTCTATCGCAGTGCAGTACACAATGACAGTGGTGTCCATTTACCAACACAACCATCACTGTCCGTTGAAACATAACTGGTAGAAATACCGCTTCGCGAGGTACGGTGTGCATACACCAGCACTCACGATGTAATACATCAAATCAAACATACAAAATTATTATAACCCCACAATTAAGTGGGAAAATGGGGCCACCATTATATGAAAGATTACCAGAACAATGATACCCCCAAAAAAACCAATCCCTTGCATTCAATTCTCATCAGTCATTGACCCAGCGCAGTTTCCCCCCGTTTTTGTACGATGTGTATATATGTGCACATACATTTGCTCTTATCACCCGCCTTTGCCAATTGCACATCTTATCCCTTTCTTGCTCTCCAAGGCGCTGCTGGGTCACACGTTTTCTCACATCTCCCTGTATCAAAACAATCTGTCAACCAGATACCGCACCAGTGATATGGAACGAATACATCGATCATCCACCGCATCACCTTCGCTATCAGTCAAATCCTACATGCTTTTTTTTTTTCACATCACTCTTATTCGTACAAGGGGAGCACCCGTTGGTCACCATTTCCTTCCTTTTATTATTCGTAACGCTTTTTACGCTAGCGGGCTCACCCTGAGAAATACACATGTGTATATATTTCTATGTTTTCACTGGTAGACGGAAACATCTTCTGCTGAATTACAATGGCAGCAAGTGAGCACCAGTGGCGAGTGGTGAGAAGGCGCAACACATTGACCACTGCAGGGCCTCACTCTGCGAAATGTAGGAGTCACCATCCTCGAGCCGAATCGCCGGTCCAACAATTGGTTCAAGAGTCAGGGCAGATTTATATTGAGTGCACTCTGTCAGGCTAAGATAAGGAAGCACTGCACCAACTACTGAACACTCGACTTCCACAGAATGCGGGGAATAGGCAGAAAGATGTGGCTGCGCTTTGGTTAGCTGTCCCATGAGGGAGTGGTCACTCCCAGCGAGCTCTCGGGCTTTCGTAAAGGCAGGATTCAGTAGTTTGGGGAATCGATAAACCTTTACGCACATCAGGGCAGCAAGAAGGAAGGTTTGTGCAAGAAACTTGCGCGCCACCGCCGAATGTCTTTTTGTTCCTGCCTCCGGTGGTGTGGCTGTCACCGTCGCGGCCGGTAACGGTATCGCTAGCGGTACTGGCGCTGCGGGTGGTGGTGGTGGTGGGGGCGTTGCCGGTGGGGCGGAGTCAGTTGAAAGGCCCTGAATTACAAGGGTTACGTAAGACGAGACCGTATATGCTTGCTTTAGATAAAAGACAGTATGAGCTCCATCTATGTCTTGCAGCACCACCTGGAAAATGTTGTCGATAAAGCTGCTTATAGTCTGTATAAGGTCCTCGCCTGTTTCAGAACCAATCGGTTTACTTGGTGACAACACCATGGCGGCGACTTGATTAACAGATGCAAGACCATCATTGGCGTGCTTTTGCTGGATGCTTGCCATGTCGAGGGGGAGTTGGAGACGCTTACATTCATTAAGGACCTTTTCATGGAATGTCGTGAGTTTCTGGGCTGCTTGAGTGCCGTTGATATCACCTTCTTTGCTAGCCGCTGAGGTAGCCATACCACCTTTACCGCTGCCGATACCCATAATGGGGTTGATCAGTGCATGCTGATAAAGCGTTAATACCGTGGCAAGACCATCGTATACATTTGACTGTCGTGTAGCACACACTAGTGCCGTATCCCATTGTTGTTGACTACAAGACTGCAACATAGAGAGTCGATATCCTGCATCTATTGTTGCCAAGTGCTGCAATGGAACAGTATGAATAAGAAGGTGCGCCAATGTGACGTCCCCGCTGCGGATAAGGTGCATAGCTGCGTCATCGTTGGCACCCTCAGCGAGCAGAGATGCCGCTACAATGCGGGGATTGGAGGCATTCTTAAACACCGTTGCTCTGGCATCCATTAATTCCAACGCAGCCCTCGAAGTACCGTTTGTATCAACTGCAGTGTTATGCAGCGGCTCCGCGCTCTTCTGTTCGTCCGCTCGCTGCGGACATGTCTTTAATAACACCACGGCCTCATCGAAATTCTTTTCTGACTGCGAGGCAACACACCGAGCGGCCACCGCACTTTCCTCCGCCATAATAAAATAACGTACGGCTCGCATGTCCCCTATCTTTTTCATTGCTTCCGCTGCCTTCAGACAAACTGATCGCCAAAAGTCTCGACTCACTAGCGGCGCTGCACTGATGGCACTGTCCCATTCCCCCGCTTCCATCATCAGGTCACAGTACTCATTCACCTTCCCCACAAGTAGCATCCCATTAGCTGCCTCCACCAGCCGTGCACTCTTGTACGCTTCTCCTGCGGCAACGACAGATTTGTTGCGCGCCTTATCCACTGCCAACTTGGCCCGGGCCGTGTAAATCTCCACCAATTGACTGTGTGGAAGCACCGTACACTCCGCGTGCGAAATATCAGTTGGATTGCTTGCAAGTTTGGCGATCCGCGAGATGTCTGCAGCGCCAAAAGGGAACTCGAAGAAATCTGTGATCAGTTCCATTCTCTTCTGGGGGGTGGTGTTACCATCCTTCAACTCTTTGCACAGATGTTGCAGGACTTCAGCTGCAACCAGTGCTGCATTCCCAGTTGCTGCCGAGGGAGCAGCCATCAGGACAGTATCGTCTGACGTGATGCAGCGGTCCACTGTACCTAATGATGCCTCCAAACTCAGGTGCCGTAAGAGCCCCATGTACCAAAATGTGACCGCCCCGTCTCTAGCCGCTGCAGCAAACACAAACGGCCGCTGGGGGTGACTACTGAGGGCCACTACCTCTGAACCGGAACAACGCGCAGAAAACAAATTGGTTTCAGTACGGATGTCCCACAGGCGCAGGGTACAGTCTGCACCGGCTGAGAGTACGAGATAGGGTGCGGCGTTGCACCATGCAACGGCATGAACTCGACCGGTGTGGCCCCGTAACACGCGCGCGCTTACGGATGTTGCGTGGGATGTTGTGGTGGACAGGTCCCATAGACGCAATGTCGAGTCGCGGCTACAACTGAGCAGCAGGTGTCCAAAAATCCCATTATAAGCAACGCCAGTAACGGCATCCGTGTGACCCGAGAGCACAAGTGTGGGCGATTCCCGGTTAACACTAGTCTGAAACAGAAGAACCTGGCCGTCCTTACAAGCCGCTGAGAAGTTTTTGGCGTTTCGCGGGTCAAAATCCACTGAAAGAACGACGGTTGGTGTACGGTATCGCCGTAATTCCTTTCCGTCCCTCGCTGCCAGCAAAGAAACACTACCGGAATATCCAGCTACGATACAGCTACCCGACTCCACGCGGCTCCACGCAATGCAGGACACAGCACCACTACTCGTGAGTGTTATGCGCCAGTTCTCTCGATGCGTACTTACATTGTAACTGATAACTAACCCATTGCTAAGTGCAACGGCGATATTTTTACCTGTAGGGCTCCAATCAACGCCCTGGACAGCAACGGTGCCAGCATAGATGCTTGATTGTAGCTCCAATTGCCTCGTGTTCCACATGTTAACGTTGCCATCGGCACCAGTTGTGGCAAGCACATCTTTGTTGTGGTATGCGTAGCGACAACTGTGCAACGTATCTGTATGACTAGGTGGTGTCTGAAACTCTATGTCGTGCCGCTGTGTGCTGTAAACGACAACTCTCCCGTTTTTAAGAGAAAGAACAATGTGCTCTGATGCAAAAGACACCGCTGAAGCTATAGCGTCCCCTGCTGGAGCTTTTGGAAAATAGTCCTCTAGACCTTTGCATTTACTCTCGGGGTGGGTCGTAGTCCATACAGGGGCCCACACGTGAGAATGAGTACGGCTTGTGACGGTCCATACATGCAGCTTACTGGACTCACCGTCAGTCGTTACGAATGTGCCTGCCTGAGCGGGTAAAAATGAAATGGACGTCACCGGTGTATCATGCACCTCAAACACCTGAACAACAGCGGCGGTCGTGACATCCACAACCGCGAGTGCCCCCTCGGAGGATCCAGCAACAGCATGGTTGATGTTATTTGGGTCGAAGACCAACGACGTAACAGCGTGTGAGCAGGTGTCTTTGTCTCCCTCACCGCCGTGTCCAACGTTGCCAGTTGCGTCAGAAACGGTGACACCAGATTTCCCCTTTTCAGCTGCAGATGAAGAAGTTCTCAAAAACGGCTTTATAGCGTGACTCTGCTTTAGTCCGTTTACAGGATGCAAGGAAAACACACACAACAGGCCTCCAGACGTTCCCACAGCAATTACGTCGGGACGCGTGGGTGACGCGCTCATGCAACAAACAGCTCCCGCTGTATGGTCATGCTTATGACTTCCACCGTCCGCTGAAACCTTTGCACTGTGTGTTGTAACCCCATCGTGCATATTAGCAGAAACCACGTAACCTTTTGACGTGCCAAACAAAATGTGGTGCTTACCGGAAACAAGCACCTGCCGAGGAGCACCTCCACTTTTGAAGAAATCCTTGACGCTTTCCAACACCGCCTTACTGTTGAGTAACTCGCAATTCGTTAACTTCCAGACAACTGCATGCGCATCGCTCGTAACGCATGCAACGTACTCGTCGTTAAGGTGGAACGACATTATTGTTCCTCTAACACCATTGGAAAAGACACGAGAGAGAGGATATGTTGTAACCACCTTCTCATTTCCAGTGGCATTGGGTCCACTGTAGTTGGAAGAGCCAGGTTGCATCGAGCTCGACCGTCGCGACGTTATCTCGCTGGATTTGTGGTTTACTGGATTATATAGATAAATTGAATCCGACGAGCTGTACGCAATCATATTGTTGTAAGCCATAACGGGAGATGCGCACCGCTGCCCGCAGCCGGCCGTAATGAGCGCAACTGCATTTAGTGGATCCATCCGTATGAGCTACAGCGACTGGTGTGCTTTCAAGTTGGTTCTTACTTGAAGTTTCCCCTGTTT
Organism: Trypanosoma brucei gambiense DAL972; assembly: GCF_000210295.1. Lineage (NCBI taxonomy): Eukaryota > Euglenozoa > Kinetoplastea > Trypanosomatida > Trypanosomatidae > Trypanosoma > Trypanosoma brucei. The sequence goes on from NC_026738.1 coordinate 968,700, forward strand.
TTTTTTCAGATATGTATGTAGGTAGAGTGTAATCACCAAAATCCTTATCTCCGCACAGTGAGCGACCGATGAAAGTTCGTCCTCCTGTTCCCAACCTGTTGTTGTTATTACTGTACCGGGAATCCTTACTGTTACACCAGTAGGGGGTGAAGGTGTACGGAACAGAAAGACGAACCTGATCTATGAAGCTATATATTTTCCTTTTAACAACCTATATTTGTTACCCACTCCTTTTCACACAAATATGAGCACAAAAATAATATCTTTGGATCCTTCTATACAAATATGAGTATATATATGTTCCCCCCAAAATATATACCCTTCCTGATATGTGTATCCTTCGTTTGATCCGTTTCTTATTAAACGGATGTCGCAATGGGTAACACTACTTCCTCTCCTTCACTATAATAACGTATTTTGTTATGTATTTACTTGCCCCCTGGTTGTTGATAGGTATGCCAATAATCACGCCAACAGCAATATAAAACAAGGGTTGAAGAAGTTAAAGGGGTGAAGAACTAAGGTGAAAGAGTTGTTAAACAATACCAATCGAATTTTTAACAACTAACGAAAGGAAGATTGAAAAAGTAAAAAAGCATTCCATGAGCAGACCCGTGGCTCCGTTTGTGGGAAGCAAGGCCAAGCAGCAAGAAAGAAGAGCGAAGCAGCACGCACACTCTAACCACTTAGAAGTCCAACAAAGCTGACGAAAAAAAAACTTGATGTATACGTGTGTGTGTGTGTGTGTGTGTATTTATGTGCACATACTTCCTTATGTACCTCTCCTTTCAGCTGCTAGAGCTTTCATCCCTTTCAAAAAGCATCTGTTGAAGATCATTCACTTCACACGAAACAACAACACACCAATGGACAACGTCCAGCAGATTCCGCATCGCTGCGGTCCATTCACCATCGCTTACTTCGCCATACCGTACCGATAGACCGCCCACTTTCTCTCCCTTTATAGCAAAAGGTGGTGATGACGGAGTAACCCACCCATGTTTCACAACTTCTGCTCTTGTATCTGCATTGGCTGCAGTTTCTGACCGGTCGCCCCTTTCGCTGCGCTCCACACACTCACGCAACTGCTGCAGGCGCCGCCCCATCCACACAGTAATCTCACGGACACACGAAGCAACACCAAAGCATGCTTTGTCAAACGTCTTTCTCGAGAAAAAATTATCTTTAATGAAGAAGTCAACGGTGATGTTGGGTGCGTCCGGTGGCGCGCTACGCATCTTCTTCAACTCAATCGTGCTCCTTTCTCCATTAGGATGCAGTATAACACTGCTGGTGTTAATGCTGTGCCATTCAATAAGGTGTTGGAGCAGAAGAAGAAGATAACCACAGGCGTTGTTGATCTCCGTTGTGCTTACAAAGCCTTGACGCTTGTCAAGCAAACCTCGCGTGAAGTGCAAGCACACTTGTTGTTGCATGGTCGTCAGTGCGGTAAATTCACCAGCACCACAGCACGAAACATCCGACCTATCGTTTGAATCCTCCTTGTCTTCCGATATAGCTGGTACCGCCTCTTTATTTGTTGCAGGGGTCGCTACGACCTGGGTCTGTTTTGGGGTGTTTGGGGCGACTTTCCCAAGGCGTAGTCGGGCTATGGTTCCGATGCTGCCTTTCGTGTTAATTGGAAAGGCCAATGAGGTCGCACGGGTGCTGCGAGCGAGGGTGTAGCTCTGCGACATGTTTTGTATGGATTTTTCTAAGGCGGCTGCCGTTTCAGCAACCTCGTAAAACGCTTTCGTTTGATATGCAGTGGTCCTAATACTAACCTCAATTATCTTCCGCGAAGTTTCTTCACGTTGCGCTTTCAGGTCCGGGAGCATTTCATCAGCAACCTCCAAGTGTGCCCAAGAGATGTGTGCCAGGTGCGACTCTGCTTCGTCAACCTCAATACTCAACCTTTCCAGGCTCTCCTGTTGCTGCAAATCGAAAACGCCGGATTGTCTATCTTGCTGCTCTTTGCAGTTACTTTTATCCACATGGTAACCACTCGGTTGAACTTCCAACTCATCAGGAATCTCCGCTACCTCCATAAGCTTTGCCAAATCTTTCATAGCAATAGTTGTGGCATCCTTTTGTCCTGCTAGTGCAGATATCCAGCAACTAATGCATAAGGGCAGGTCTGTCGTACTTCCATGAACCACCTGCCGCATCAGTCGCTCGGAGAACTGAGTTAAAAGCGCCTTGTAAACGTCTGTCATCGGCGGGGGTGATATGGTGCCGCACGATACTGTTCTTTCTAACGTCAGTGTCCGTGCTAACCCAATCCTGCTGCAGCTAACGTCGTTTAGTTCCGCATTTACGTTCGTGGGGGCATTTCCACTTCTTTGGGGTCGGGGAGACGGGGTTCTCAAAGCATGCGATTCATTTGACTGCAGGCCTCCACCCATTTGAGCAAATGTGAACGAAAGGTGAGAGCCAGCCATGGAGTAATATTCATTGCTATCGTCACATTCCTCGAGGTTCGCAGCATTGGAACGATTACACGCCTCACCATCAGCAGCTCCACCACCAGACCTTCCAGGAGACTCAGCTTCCACAATCCCTGCTATATGGGGAGTTGAAATATTAAGACTAGGGAATGGAGTTGATAGTATTAGGGACGCCAGCGGTATCGGAAGTCGGTCCTGCAAAATGTTGCTGCAAGGGGCAGACGCCAAAGCGGTAGAGGGATTTAACGCGCCAGATGAGGGAACTGTGCTGCCCTCTTGTACTGAACTCCAAACATCAGAAATATACGCGTCGTTTTTTTCCTTTGGAAACCATGCATACTGATGTGCAAAGGTTTCCGGTAACGTCGCCGTTATCTGGGCTCTCCCTATCGCTACCTTTTTCACATTACCGTAGGTTGTAGACGCTTCGCTTGCTCCGCCGCAATCGCTCTCGGTATACTGACTGGCCTCTCGACTATTTCCGTCTACAGACCATGGAGTGAATGGAGAGGGCGACAGCGCACCATATTTACCAGTGGCTGTCGTGCGTGATCCTTTGACCGCTGGGTGGAGCCTAACCTTCCCCTGCTGATGCCTTTCATTACGTTGAGAAATAACAGGGAATGCCGCGCAGCACTCCTTTGCGCTCTTTACATCCTCGTCAGTGTTTGTTTGCGCTCTCGATAAAATTTCAGGGTTTTTGTGTTTATATATTCTTTTTGCGCTGCCAGGAATGTTCATAGTGCAGACGGTACTTTGCCCTGCCAACGGCACGCTGCGGCGGCATACACAACACACGAACAGGGCACACACGGACCCTCCAGGATGGCTGCCGTCGCCCATGCAGACTAGCAACACGCAACAATGACGAAATGGTAGGCCAACGCAGAAAAAGAAAATAAAGCACAAATAAATTATTGAGAAAGGGAACTATACCTCGGGGAAGGCGGCGGCAAGCTCAAGTAAAGGGGCCGAGCAACTCTTGTCAAAGCACAAAAGCGACTCCCGATAGTGGATAATAGTGCAAAAATACCGAATGAAAATAAAACGTTTAGCAAAGAAAAAAAGACGAGAGAGAGAGAGAGAGAGATACCGCTCACTGAGTTTACCGTTGTGTATGGCCTTGCAGTCCGTACCGCATACAATCGCTGTCACTTCCCCCACCTCCTGCAATGAATATCCCTTGGCTCGTATTTAACTTCGCTGAAGTGAACAAAGTAAGAATCCAAGGACGGCAAGTACTAAATGTTACCTTATAAAACTTTGAGTTCCCTCTTTTCCTCGTGGACGAAACGCTAACTGAAAAACGAAATGGGGGAATCCAGGAAAACAACACGAAAAGGAGTGTACTGCCAAGTAACGTCGGGAACGAAAGTACACAAAGAGGATTTTCAAGAAATATTACACATTATTTAACCTCACGGGTGTGAACAGAGAATTTCATAACCTCACCACCACGTCTTCCTTGTCTAACTCCCTTCATCAACATGTTATCTACTGTGCGTCAATACTGCAAGCAGAGTGCAAAAAAGGTTCCTCTATCCATACATTTTGCTTCAAGGCAAAGTTTGTCACATCATTGTCAAAATCATAACCGTATCACCAACCCCAAGATCACGTGGCACCAGAACCGATAGTTTACTGCGCAGAAGTATATGGGAGTTCAACCCCTGATAGGCACACAGAACGAGGATGGTACAGTGGCTTTGAATGTTCAGCGGCAGCAGCAGGACGATGGCTGTAATTGCAAGAGGAGTAGTTTAACCTATCAGTGGTGTAACTCTGTTGCTGTTCTGCGAGTTCAATAGAAAGTGAACGCACCTCGTCCCGCATCTTATGAGAGGACGCCAGTAGTTCCACCTCACGCATACGCAACTGTGCGTTAACTTCTTCAACGACGCGGCGCGCCTCCCGCTCCTTGTGGAGTTCGTCATACAATTCACTGAGGCGCTGATCCACACCTCTACACGCGCCGCGTGCCGCGCTGCTGACGGCAGCCTCCAGCTCATACTCTTCCTGCTTCCGTAGCAACGAAGTCGCCATTTGTTGAGATTCCTCCAATTGAGCACGAAGTTGACGATTTTCCTCCAAGGCACCGCACATCGCTTCCTTGTGCTTTTCTTGTTCGCGCTTCAGCTTGTCAATGCGGTGGCGTAAAAAGTGAAACACCTCACGCAAGCGTTGGGCAGGCGCCATTTTGGAGGGACCACTACAGGATCTACCACAATGCTGTTTACCTACCCTCACCCATTTTGATGGGTCGGTCTTCCATGATGGTGTCATTGAGGGGGCGAAATGGGCCCGATATTCGTTAGAAGCAACGTCAACCTCCGCAATATCAATAACCTGTTGCAGTAAATAAGTGCTTCCAACTGTGTTATTTTTCTCGTATACACCCACTATGATGGGGAGGACGTCGCGTAACGGGGGTATTTGCACCGTCCGCACAATATTCGTGAGAAACGGTCCACGAAAGAGTTCTGACAAAAGGGGGACGCTTTCAACTACACCGCGCAAACTGTTAGGCGGAGCGAACACTTTACCGCTTGCGGGCACACTAAGCCGTGAAGCACCATCATCGTCTTGACCATCGGCATGACTGTCATGAAGTTCAAACGATACACGTCGAGGGCCACGAGAACGTTTTGTCGCCCGGCTCATGCGCGTGCACGCAATGGACACAGTTGCCACGGCGAAGAAGGAGGGGTGATAGATAAATGGCGCCAAGCGTTTGCTCTCTTTTCGTCGAGTTTCCTCCACTTTTATATCTTTTATCGTATCCCTCAGCTCCAGCATCATCGAGCGACACTCTTCCGTAGCGGCTTCGTAGGCTCGACACATTGCGCGTCTCTCTGCCACAACCGTCCGCACACGCATCACCACAGCAATTAAAACACCACAGAAGCATCGTGCAACCTCATACAGTGCATGTTTTCCTTTCTCTTCACGCTGTACACGCTGCTCTAGCGCATCTGTGATGCGAACCAGATCATCACACCGACCACGAAGAACCGCCATCTCGAAGTGCTCCTCACGTCGCTCCGTGAGCTGTTCCCTAAGCGCATCAATATCCTTAGTTCGGTTCCCAACTTCTTTTCGTTGTAACTCACAATCCTCCTTCATCGCCTGTAATTCCTGCTGCAACTGCCGGTGTCGCTTTCCAAAGGACTGCAGCTCCATTTCTGCTATTTCCGCTTTCTTCACTGCAACCTTTCGTTCGACGACTGCAGCGGAGAGTTTCTTCTCTAAATCAACTTCTGTCGCTCGCGCAGCTGTCAGCGAGGCCTGGAATCGCTTTGCCGTCGCCTGGTGTCGTTGCCTCACTTCCGTAGTCGCTGCAATAAGCCGTTGACGTTCCTTTTGCCAATGCGCTTCGTTAGAATCCAGAGTCTCCCGCATATCCTCGAGAGCGCAGCACGCTGCTTGCTGTGAGGTCTTCAGCAACGCCAGCAACGACTCGATTTCTCCACCTGATGACGGAACATCCCCTAGCAGTAATTTCGCAGGATTCAAGAGTTCCGCTGGTGACGCTACCTGGGGAGACACAGAATTGTTTCCCTTACCCTCAATAGTCAACAAATCCCCAATTTTCCTTACTGCGGTCACTTCTCTTTCAGCGGAATTCTCTGACAGCTTCCGTTCTTGCTTTGAATTGCCTGACTTGCATTTGTTCTTACTTCCCTTCGCCGAGACTGAGAGTAACTGACGGCAGTGGCGCTTCACTGCCTGTGCTAGTTGATTGTACCGACAGTCAGCAATAGTGAGTTTTTCCTTCATGTCCTCGGCACCTTGCCGCACAGTTTGTAGAGTTTGCTCGATATTCCTTAGCTCATCCTGATGTGTACGCCGCTCAGTGAGTAGTAAGTTTTGCATATCCCGCTGTTGCTGTGTAGCGGTTAAAAGTTGGTCCCCAATAGCCGTTTCTATTGCTTGTAGTTGCTTCCCGACTTCGTTCGCACAGCGCAGGAGAGTGGTGTATGCACAACTGCCCCCCACTTCACCGTCATCAGCACAACCGCCATCACTCAGTGAAGCATCTGAGCGAGTAAGGGTGTTGACTAATTGTTTTCCATGCTTACAAAGCAACAGCATGGTTCCACATGTTTCCCTCTGTATACGGTGTAGGTAGTCCACATAAACCTCGAAAACTTCTCGCACTGCAGCTGCTTCAAGCTGGCGACGCTCCATCTCTTCATAAAGCTGAAGAAATGTTATATGCAGGGTAGCATCCACCTCCCGCCCGTGCTCATCATCCACATCGGTGGTGGCTGTATTTTTACTTTGCTTCACTTCACAAGCTTCCGCGTCAACAACCTCAACATTCTTCGCATTCACCTGTTCCAACTTGGCACAACGCGAATGCATAACTTTCAATTCACCGTGTATTCTCTCATTTACATTCCTCAGCTTCCCCAGTTCCGCTTCGTACCCTCCTTTACACTCGGTCAAAGCCACGCGCTCCTTTTCAGACTGTTCTAACAGCTTTCGAGTGTGCCTCAGCTCTCGTCTCAATCCACCCAGTTCACCTTCCATAACGCGTAAGGCATGGACTTGCGGTTCGAGCGCCAATCGAGCCTCACGCCGCTGCGCTGCAGCCATGGCTACAAACTCACGGCGACGTTCCTTCTCTTTAAGTGCTGCAATGCGAGCACCAATGAGGGCATCTTCGAGGACTGCTTGTTTCTCATTCACAGCGCACAGTGCAACTTCCTGCTCCCTACATCGGTCCTTGTACCACTGAAGCTCCCGCTGCTGCTTCGCTGTTTCAATGAGAAGATTTTCCCGTGAGAGAATCCCCGTGGGCAACGCTGCCGTTGTTAACGTTGGAGGGTCCTCATCCTTCGCTTCAGGATGTAGGCCATTGGGTGAAGAACAACATTCACTTGGAGGGAGTGTACTAGCTCTGCCGTCCGGAGCCGTGTGATCCGGTGATCCGCTGCCCTGTTCTCCACCGGGTGTGTGCTTCGTTACTCCATGCTTGCGAGGGCTCTCTGCGGTTGGTTCCGCTTTGATTCTGTCGTTGGTAACAGGCGGTGACTCCTCCTGAAATGATGGTTGAGTGTTTAACGGAGTGTTTTTACTTGTCCCACGACCGCAAGTCCAAACGTGATGGGATAAAACCGGTTCGACCCCCATCGTTTGGTTACCAACTTCATGACCACTGCCGCGTGTTACAGTGCTCTTACCCAACTGCAAGGATGCCATGGAATCGGCGGTTATCGAATGACTAACTTTGTGTCAACACAATATATATATATATATATATTCCTATATATGTTGACGTGGACCGTAAAGCAACGTTAAAACTGTTTTCTATGTACAAAGCTTAAGATTCGCTTCGCTGGAACGCACTTTTACTTGAGGAGCAACCTCATTCGTGCTTAAAAGTCAAGCAGAAGGAGGTGCTCACTCCTCTTTCTTTCTCTTTCTTTCCCTTTTCCTTGTGTTTTCTTTGACGTCTTCCTAGTGAATAGGGGGACGTCAAGTTAATATAACTGTAACTTATACAAAAAAAAAGATTTTGGGACGCAAAATAAAATGAAAGGAAAATGTTCAGTGAAATCAAAAAAAACAATATGTGGCGATCAACCCTCCCTTCGTTTCTTTTCCCATCCCATATCTTGGGAGCAGAGTTAAAACGAGGAAGAGAAGAACAGAGTAAAGCCAAACAAAAAAGCATGAGATAAGTAAAAAAGAAAAGGGGGCTGATAGATGAAGGGGGAGCATTAAAAAAAAAAAGAAATTAAAACACAGAGCGGCAGAGATGCCTGACATATTGTAAGAGATGGTAATCGGATAACTGATTCACAACCAAAGTAACGACAAAGATATTCATTAGAGCTGTAGAAGAGAAGTAAAAGGGGAAAATGGAATAAAGCGGTACAAAACTGTGCGATATCTCTGTGAATGCCCCATGAGAGAATTTAGTCCTCTCCTCACACCTCGTATGATATGATGGGTAGGCCACACTACACCTAAATTCCAAAAGGACTGGAGTAAAAACAAAAAAAAGGAAACAGTACATACACAACAAATACAATATCATACTCATTGTTTGACAACAAAGAAAAAAAAGTGATACACTCCTTCAATACTTCTGCAAAACACACATAAATACACATAAACACGCACACCTAAGAAAAAAAAAAGAAAAAAGAAAACAACCGTGGAAAAAGAAATGTTCACACAAAAGTTCTTGCTATTACCAACCCTTCTGGTACCGTTGTATTGATACTTTTATTTGCTCACCAGTTTGTTTCCACTTCCCTTATTATTTAGTTTCAGTTCCCACCTTTCCACTTTCCCACATGTAACTCATGTATTTCCCAAGCGAAGGCAGAGGGAGCACAAACACAAACAATGGAAACCGATGTGAGACGTGGCGACACAGTTTTTTTTTTTTTGAAAAGTTTGTCGTCTGCGAAAACAAATGAGGAACAATGGCAAACATAAGTAGGAGAGAACAGCAGCTGTAAACTGCACACATAAAGTATCATATATATATATATATATATATATATATATCTGTACATGTAACCGACAGTTGTTTTGTGCCTGCGTTGTTCGCTACACCATAATTTAAGGGGGAACAACAACAACAAAAAAAAACACCAGAAACAACGGCAAGAAGGAGTGCAAGTAAGTAAGCAGAGCACAATATAGAAATTTCGTTTCAGTTGATGAAGTGCGTAGTCGACAAGTTCGCATTGCATTTCTCCACTCCACCATCATCACTATTTGAAAGAACACCAAAAAAAAAATGCAATATGTTATTAATTTCATATCCAACCTCATATAAACGCTTACACCCAAATTATTCCCTCTTTTTCTTTTTTTTAAAAAAAAACTTTCTCCCTTCAATGCTCTCGTTTTAATTTTATTAGCAGGAAAAGTTACCTGTTTCTCTGCCCTCCAACTCTTTCCTTTTCTGTTATTGTTGCTTCTAGTTAGTGACGGCTATTGGTATATTTCTGTTTCTTTGATTCACGCATTACTCAGACACCGGCGAGTGGGGTGAACACAATTAGATACAAACGGCAATAACAAAAAGAAACGTGAAAAAAAAAACATAAAACAGCATAAATCTAATCCAGTGAATAAGCAAATGACATGAAACGAAAGAAACATTCACGGAATGGAAAAGGAATATTTGGGTAGTGAAACAGAAAGAAAGAAAGAAAGGTGTCAAATACACAAAAAAAAAAGAATCACGGTGTGATTTTTCCCCCTCCTTATATTTGTCTTTTTATTACTTTATCACGGAGAACAAAAACAGTAAAAAAAGGGGAGAGAGGGGACAAAAACACATTATTAAACGAAATTAAATTCTCTTAAATACACAAACACACACACACATATATATATATATATATGTATACTTACCTATAGAACAGTTTTGTAAACGATTTCCCCTCTTTTTTTTCCTTCAAAAAAAAAGTCCCAGCTGTTATGTAAAAGCTATAACTGTATGGAGGGGGGAAGGGGAGTGTTTTGCGCTTTAGAAGGTCTGAAAAAGTTAAAATACTCATTTCTTAACCTCCATTTTGACCCTCACTTCCTCCCACTATACTTCTGGAAAGATGAAGAAAAATTGTACATTTCAGTTGGGATAAAAGCAGGAAAAAAGTAGTTATGAAAATACACAGAGATACAATCCCAAACGAACAAACAAAATAATTACGCTGAAGAAAATAGAAAAAAAAACAGTGTACATCATAAGTAATGAAAATAATCAGGCACACGATCAGAGCATACCTGGCAATGAATTGTACCCCATACAAGTTTTCACACTCTACGCGCACTAACACACAAAACACACGTAAGCGCAGGCGCATACACAGAAATACATATAAACGTATCTACAGATATGTACGTATATGGATTTATTCATCTGATACGGGCACAAAATAAACATTTGCGCTTACTTACCTATATGTGGTCGACTCATAGAGAGGTTAAAGTTCGGTGTCACACCCCCTTCTCCCCTTCAACCACACCCGCATCCTCCTCAGATCCGATGTGATACACATACACATTTTAAATACACCCACGTAAATGAACATGTGAAACTTTACTTCTTTGGTGTTGCAACACTTTTTTTCTTTCGGTTCTTCATAGCCCTTCCCAAATCCGTATCTGCAGCTTCTTGAAATACACCGGAGAGCAGTTGATGTGCAAGATTCAGTCCGCGCTGGGTATTCTTGTTATACTCCTGTCGGTGTTGTTGCTCCCGTTCTTGCAAGCAAACCATATTTTGCTCAAACTGCATGTGCCTTTTCCTGATTTCTTTTGTCAACCCTTCAAACTGAAGTGGCCGAAGATGCGTCTCAGAGGCTGGGATTAGCGTCATGCGTATGGGTTTTTTCGAACTTTCAATAAGGGTCATTGGTGTCCGCTTTGTTGCTTCACCGTTCTCAATGTACCGGGGCGTGACAGCCCCACTAGAAAACGCGTCAGTTAACTGCTTAGATGCCCCTGGTGAGGCAGTTCTATTATCGAACTGAGTACCGGACGGAAAGCAGCGGGGGCTCGGTTGCGCCGATGTTTTCACTTTGGAAGCATCTACACCCCCTAAGTTTGAAAGTACAGAAGGATGCAGCCGATGCCTCGCGTAGTGAAGGAACAGCGGCGAGCTTAAAGGAAGTGGTACCTTTACAGTTCTGTCACGGGTGCTGCGGGTGTTGGTCGTAATGGTGGCGGGTAATATGCCCACCGCCGAATTCTCGTCGTGTTCCACAAGCGTAAAAGTCGGTTTCTCCTCTAACGTGTCATCTAAAGGGGGAAGTGGCACATGCGCAATACTCGCGGCTGAGTGTGCTTCAATGTAATTTCTCACCTTCGCGAGTGCAGCATCAAGGGGGAAACTACATATCACAGAGTCACGGACAGCAGTGTCATTGCCACTCTGATTGTTATTCCCGCTTGTATTTTGCTTGCCAGCACCTACTGAAAACGAGACCGAAGCCCTGCTCTTTCCGTTGGGAAATATCTGTGGTAGAACATTGTTTCCCTCATTGCCGTTATGCTTTGCCTGGCCCCCCAATGAGTTTTGCCTAATTTTTTTCCCTGTCTTCCCCTTCGTGTCATCATTTAGAGACTCGGTAACCACACCGGTACCGAGTTTTACGCTCTTATTCGTGCCAAGTGGGGCGTCCGCACCTGTCTCTGTGAAGCAAACGGACTTTCCACCTTTTTTGTTGCAGTTGCCTTCGGGGCATTCCTGCTTTGGCGCTTCCGTCAACCGGTCGTGCATGGAGGTCGTGCGCTGCTCAAGTTTCTGAACAAGAAAATTGACGTGCTTAGCGTACTTTTTGAACTCCAGCACTATCCTGTGATATCCGTTTACCACTTCTACATCAACATCATCAAACGAGTCATCACCAAGAAATTCAAGCTGCTCATCCTCTGCTGCGGACCCTGCTGCGGTGGACTGCTCGCCGTCATTTGAACCCCCACGAGGTGAGGAGGGACCGGTGCTGTTGGCCGCGTTCGGATCGCTCTCAAGAGGTCTACTCCCTCGTTTGATAGGAGGGAGCCCGTTGAAATCTGCCCCGCTTCCACGCGACTGGTGGTCAAAAGAGGGCTGCCCTCCCCCTTTCCTTTGCCGCGGTGTCGGCCACCCAGAGGAACGCACATAGGTTGCCACCAGACCACTGCACCAGTAGTAAAATATACGGTAAATATTCACACGCATGACGGCGTTGAGAAGACCTGCTAAGAAGTCGTTTGGAAAACAGTGAACCAGAGCGTAGTATGTTACGTGAGGCACGATAATCATATAAGCTGAGAAGACATTATCCTTCTCTGACCGCAGCCGTTCAAAGGACTCACCAAATAGCATGGCAAGTCGGTGAAAGCAGCGTTCTGCAAGATTCCTCAGTTCACACACTTCAACGTGAGCAACGGTGAATGTGTCTATGGCATTTGCCAGCCGCAACGTCATCACCTTCACGCCGTCGTGCATCGGGCTCTTCGTGTCGTTAGTTGCACCTGCCTTACCACCATCATCCTCCCTATCAGTACGATTCAGTTGTAACGGATCGAGCGTTGGGTGAGTTGTGTCCGTGCAGCTCTTCATAGTGTCCGCATTCTCATTGGGTTCTTCAGCGTCACCAAACACGAAGGAGGAAGCAATATTAAATATATTGCTACTACATGGTTCAGGTGCTGACAGCATCGCCATAATATCCTCCAGAACCAAGGCTCTTGTTTCTGCCCTCCTCTCGCTACTAATGTTCCTCCCAGTACAGGCATTTCTCAGACGTCTGGTAACAATCTGCTCAAGCACCGATAAAGGTGGTAGATCAGACATATAGCGAGGAAACATGGTGCGAAAGACGTGTTCCAGGTTAACATAGCGGTCGATAAGAACTCGTTCAGAGGAGGCGCGACGTGCGTGTGCTACAATATACCAAAAGAACAAGTATATAATCTCATGGCTTTCTGAAAAGTTCTTCAGGAAGTTCGTGATTCCCACACTTGTTGTCTTTACTCTTTGCTCTCCACGCTCCAGTAAAAGCACCTTTTCAATGGCCTCACTCACGGGCAGGGAACTGGGAAATGAGCAACTATCTCCCAGTTTTCCTGTTGTTTCATCAAAGGATGGAAGTGTTACGGAGTATATGGACGGGGCATCCTTCTTTGTTTGTCGCTTCTGTGTTTCCCGCAGCATCATATGTTTCATAACCGTGACGTCCATTGGCATGTCGTCTGGAACCCCAAGTTCCTCATTTTCGGCCTCACGCATTCTCAGTGAAGTAACAGAGACCCTTCTACCAACCTTTAGCTCCTCCATAGACGGTTTACAGGTTTGGCAATCATTCGTGCCAGGCCGACTAGTTTCTGGAGTGCGTCGAATAACCACACGCTTTCCACCTGATTTCAAACGGGCCGCGGGCGGTGGATTGGAGCCGTCTTTCGGAGAATGCGGGGCGCCCTTGCGTGGGGTGGTGCAACAACTGCTATTTGCCAACGAAGGTTGACTAAAGGGATTTTCATCACCGTTAGTAAGGTTGCTTTCAGTCCCATCTGTACATGGCACTGCCTCCTCTTCATTTAGCATATCAATGGCAGTGCTAAATCTTTGGCAAAGATTCACTCGCACATCGGGTGTTTCATCCCCCTGTTTTAACGTCGACGAACGAATGCAGGGCCTCCCCATGTTCCCAGAGATATTGGGGAAAGTGTCTGGAGCTTCGGAACTGTCATCCGACCCCTCAGAACCAGGAGCTTCATTTGAGGAATTAAATCTTGCACTTCCGCAAAACTTAGCGCCACCGCCCGGAGGCCCTAGCCCAGTTGTCCCCTTGTTTATACCGATGGGCGCAGTAGTTTGTGTGTGGTCGGGCTTTAATCTAATGCTTGGTAACCGTCCAGATGTGGATTGAGGTGCAACACATGCCGGAGATTTCCGGTCGGGTTGCTGAGTGCCGCCTCCGAGTGGAAGACAACCTGACACTGATGACTCACATTTCGCAAGAAGCGAGTTATACTGTTTGGTTTGTTTTCTCTCCTCCCCCTTCTTGCCGAGCAGAGATGAGGTAATATTGGGTGGGTCCACACGCGGCAAGGTGGGAAAGGACGTCATCCTCTCTCCTGGCTCACTGCGCTTCGCATTACCCCGCACTCCTGTGATTTGCATATACGGTCGCCTGCTGCAGTGCTATATTATCACGCCGTTTTGCCCTTGCTGTTCCTGCAACTGCCGTGTGGTTGAGGAAACCAGTGTGAAGTGGGATGTTTCCCCTCTTTAACGATCGTCGTTCACCGCACTTAAGCCCCCGTGACCCACGCCGTGGACGCGAATCTCCCAAATCCCTCCCCTTCCTTTCCCTACCGTCGAAACTTTCAGTGGAGAGAAGCCGTGATGGTGCAGCGCAGCACTGTCCCCTTCCACACGTCAACGGGTGAGCGCCGCCTAAACTACGTATCACCTACGGGAAAAGGATGTAGAGGAGACGCAACAAGAGAGAAGACAACATGCAATCTTTTTTTCTGTACGCCTACACACAGACATATATATTTATATAAGCATATACTGGTGTGTCCGTGCAGCGAACGAATGTTTGTATATGTGCGCGCGTTCTTCTCTAGCCCAACTGCCGATGAAAAATCACTTTATGTAATGCCTCTCTCATCTGCCGTTACTATTGTGTGTTTTTCTCACTTAATCCGTTCCCTCTTTCCACGGTCCCGCAACCGGCGGCAAACGTATCTTGGGGAATAATTTCAATACTGTAGGTAGGATGGTAGGAAGCAAGTAAAAAAATAAAAAAAGAAAGTCGAAACACAAGCGAGACATGTGCGTGCACCAGATGCAGTAACCTCCCTTCCCCCCCCTGCAATAGGCAAATTCCAGTTCTACATGGAAACACACTCAGTCTGCGGGTTAAACATCGACTACTTTTCACGATATTTGGGGCCCCAGCGCATTTCTTCACACATGTGACTCAAAACACTAACCTCCAAATGCGGTGGCCAAGATATTTTTTCTGCTATCACCAACATCTGCACTTGCTAATCATTTACACCGACAACATCCCTTCAAAGCCCACGAGTGCATTCTTCCCCGTGACCTACAACTGCGTCATTTCTTTTATTTTTTGTCAACAATGTTGTGCTATCGCTGTTTGGAACCCTTTGCAAGTCTCATCAATCCAGTCGTGTTTTTTCACTGTTTACTCAACCCCACACTGGGAAAGAAGATGCAGAAGTCAGTAAGGTTTGTGCGCCCCTCAAAATATATATATATATATATATTTCCTTCAGTGAATGCCACTGCGCGTGCTAAATTCTAAAACTACTGCCGCGCGAAAAGGGCGGCACAAACTACTGCTAAAATCATACGTAACTATAGGACCTGCCATCTCCTCCACGTACGAGAAACTCAACACACACTTCACTAATCAGAGGCGGTTCACCGATTCCTAAGCGTGAAACCATTTTGCTAGCTACCATAATACACCTAGAAACAGCAACGCAGATTTTCCATTCTCGCGGCCCAGTCGATTAGTTCGCGCTCGTCATGTGCCGCCACTCCGATTCATCCTGGTATTGCATAGGAATCTTCCAGCTCGTTTGCGCCCCATCGCGTTTGGTCAATGGTTTCCAATTCCAAAATCTCTCATATTTTGCGTGCTTCTCTCTAATCTCAGGCCGAATCCACTGGTCCAAGTAAATATCGTCCTCCTCCAGCGTGGGAACGTTGGGTTGATCAAGCACAACGCTACGAAAGTGAGTCCACCCCGGCTCCGTTCCCATGGCGCGGTAGCAACCCCAAAGTGTGTACCAGGAGTAAATAAACATGAGACTCCATGCCATCCAAAAGGTGGGTTTCGTGGACATATTCAATCGCATACCGTAGCGACTTGCCATTTCGTCCATTGTACTTTCCCACGACTCCTCAGTCATGCGAATACTTTCCTCACGCGTATAGGGATATTTTGGGTCGAATACTTCCTTAGGGTACTCAAACCATTCAATATGCGGGTTAAAGTCCATGGGCGTGATGGGTTCATTGTGTTGTATTGCCGGGGGGTGCGGTCGGTTCCCGCCAAAACTTGATAAGTCCTTCGAACCGGTGGATGAGTGCCGTGACGACGTATGCGAGGCAACAACTGAAGCAGAGGGTGATATTGCAACAGCTCTGCGTAACATTTTACGTCCCGTACTCGTGTGTAATGCTAGCGTGTATCTAGTTACGGGTGATAGAGAGGGGGGATGCCGCTCCCTTGTATGGTTTCCTCTACAACCTGCTAATTATCCCCAACCACGACAAGAAACGAAAAAAAAAGAAAACTTTGTACAGAGGAGTGCACTCCATTGTTCATAGAATATTTAGCATTGTTTAAAAATAGCAACAGTTTCTTCCCGAACGGCGAATTTATCACTAACAAAGTCGGACACTTCCCTTTCATTATGTTCGCAGCATCTTCTGCAGTTCGCATCGAGGACAACTGCATTCGAAGGTAGAAGACAAGAATGAAACAGCAAAACTTCAATGACGAATTGAACACAACACAAAACTTTACTCCAGAAATCGAATGAAAACTAACTAATACCATTGCTGAACGGATTTAATTTGTGATCTTCTGGATGGCCACAAGACGATGTCCTTTGGTGTGTAAACTGAAGATACCAACAAACTGTGAAAAAACAACCTTCTACATGGAGTGGTACACAACACGTCTAGGAGAAGGAACAGCGCAAGTCCTTCCAGGTTGTTACTTGTATAAAACCACAAGCACATGTCCACACGCACGCGGTAAGGGTAACGAGATATGACGGCTAATAAAACACGAGGAAACATAACCGCACCACACCCAAGGTGGAGCTGCAAACTAAAGAGACGAGTTTGCTTGACGGTAAGATATCGCTCCATCCTTCTCATTCCCCACACATACGCGATAGCAATGTAGTGGCCTCGTCAGACAACCGTCTGAGGAAAAACAAATAAAAATGAAGCAAGCGTATAAAATTAGTCAGTAGAACATCGTCATCATCAAAATCTGCACAAAAAAAAAGAAACTCAGGTAGTGTGGTAGAAAAGCAGGGAAAATAATGGCGTCACCACTCAAAAAAAAAATTATTTGTTAAATAGGTCTATTTAACCTCTAGTTATGTGACCACAGTCCTCGGGAGGGATAAAGTTCATTTCATGCAAGTGACAGGAAACCCAAAAGACCTGCAGCATCTCGCTTTAAACATGCCGCAACTGCCATGTTTCTTAGAGATTCTAATCTTTCAATTGCTACGTAGTTTTGCTGAATAGCGGATGCGTAAATGGAAGGGCAAGTGGAACACTCACTGGCCGCTGAGCCGCTGCCGCGCAGGTTTTCTGACGTATGAGGTTCACATGTCAAACCATCGCTACCATGCTGAAAAGTCGTCTCGCCACCCGCAAGTTTCCGGCTATTGAGTTCTTTCATCACGCCCTCGAGTACGTTTAGAAGTCCTGGGGCGGCTTCCACACCATCACACGTGATATTGAGCAGCGACTGAGCATCTCTTTCCTCCGATATTTGGCCCTCCTGGAGAAGTTTCCCATCATTGCTATCTGAGTTCTTGAACACACCCTTCCCATTGCTTCTGCCGCCATACGACGCCGTGCCGGTGTTCACACCTGCCGCCGCCTCCATATCACGTATAAAGGTTGCACCCGAAGTTTCCTCCCCACGGGGGCGCTTCCTCGATAATAAAGCGTCTGCTCCTTCTTCATTTATAACATTTTTGTCAACTCTAGTCCCCAGGAACGAATGCACTCGTCTCTCGAGTTCACTCGCCTCTAAACCACGCTTGAAGGCTGCATCCCTGATCCAGCGCCACATCTTTAACTCTTCTACAAATGCATCTCCTTCTAACCATGCGCAAGCCGTCATGTTTCCCACTCCTGTAGGAACAAGTCGGCTACCCTCATTGCCACTGCCGCCGGAGTCTGTTGATGCCGGAGATGAGCTAAGTGACTGCACAAGAGAGAGCACTCGCTTCGCATTAAGTAACCGTGTCATAGAGGTGGGATTGTCGCAGAATTGAATGTCATGGAGAGATACGACAGGTCCACCGTTTTCTTCATTTTCACCTGCGTGGTTGTTGAAAATGGCGTGAAGGAGCACTGCAACGTCTTTTGCCGCAATATCTGTGAAAGAGCTGTATTCACTCCGTAGAATGCTTGCCGCCCAGCGCAGAATTGCAGAGCGGGCGAAAATGTTATCCTCCTGTCGATCCGTCATGTTTCCTCGTAGTGTGCGTACTTCTCTCTACTATTTACGTGATAATATTTGAGAAAGAAAGAAAAAAGCGAGGGAATTCTGCCGTGTATCCCCTTGCTTTCCTCACCGCAAGGCATCATTATTGTGCACGAAAAAAAAAAAAAGAAGAGAAGAAGAAATCACAAGAGGATGGAATATGAAACAACTGAGCGAGGCCCTCTTCCCTTCCTTAAGGGCACTCTGCTCTTCATGCTGATCATCAAAAGATCCCCTTCTTCACTTATGCTAAAACGCTTCACTTCGAACCGCAAGTGGTAAAAAAAAACCTACTTAAGAAAAGAGGTGTGCAAACAAGTGTATCGCTCTTACAATGGTAAAATGATAATCATCTTTCTGAATGCCAGTCGCATAGCTTTCATTCACTTGTTCTATTATTCACAAAGTAGTCCGCTACCAGCGTGCACAACGTCTAAAACTGGTACTGGACGATATTAGAAATAAATCCTCATCTTTGTCCAATGATGCTGGAACCACCACCCAAGTAAGCGTCAACGAAACCAATACAAAATATTAAATGCATTCTTGGAGTAGGAAAAAACCAGTGACAGACACTGACCGCTCAGAGCAAACTACTTACAGGGGGTCATAAAGGAGTAAATCACTTCCCTGAGGGGTGTTTCTAAAGCGAAAAGAGGGGAAACATTTATAACATTAATTTATCTGCCAAACAATCACCGACCGAACAATTTTTGTCACTCGTCAAAACTAGTTTGATAAACATGGACGACAAACCTGAATAAAACATTTATCCCACTCGCTAACAATTGTTTAACATGCAAAAAAAAAAGGTCCCTGATTTCCTGTATTAAAGAAAAGGTGGGAGCCCACAACACAAGTGCCCCAAATATATCCTCCCCTTAATCAGGAAAAGCAAAAGGGGTATACAGCATACTAAAGAAGAAGGCGAAAAAAAAACTATTTTGGTACTGGCCCTCTCCCTGAGCCATATTTTGCGTCTACCTATGAGTCACATAGGATGCGAGATCATCATATTCTGCAAAACACCAACAAAGACGAATGCACCAAAAATTGTTCTCACCAAAACTACCAACCAAAAATAGAAGCGAAATCACGAGGCACAAAGACTGACCCTTTTTGCACATGATATCCCCCACATGAGCAAAACTGGTAGGATACGAACCACAAAAAATTACAAATGATGCAGAGGAGAACGTATATGAAAGAGCTTCATGCATCAACGGCAACAACGCCACCAACACGTTGAAGAAGGAAGACCGCATCCCTCCGCTGTGCGGGGTCGATTCTGAGGCACGAAGAAACTACTAACTGTATTGTCGGGTCTGCATCCTCTGGAGGTGGTACAGGTTCCAAAAGACCTTCACGCAGCGACTCCATTAGCGCCTCGTGGTCCGAAAGCACCGCAAGTAACTCGTTACGTGACCGGCTGATTTGTGCATTAGTTGTCCACCGCCATGGGAAGTCGTCGTTCAACATCTCTATAACAAGCAACCCAAGGGCATACATATCTGTCATCCACGACTGGGGTTTGCCACGAGCTTCCTCTGGACTGACACAATAAGTCATTTGATGCTTGAGTAAAGGTGCAGCATCAAGCAGAACCCCAGTCAATCGGCAATGGCCCCCCACACAAGTGACAACTGTTTCAGGACACAGGCAACCCTGAACAAGGCCACGCTCGTGGAGACAGGCGAGTCCTCGCAACAGAGAGGTGACGTGCCGCTTCACCGTGGCGGCGGGTAGCTTCCGACCATATCGCACTTTAAGATCACGAAGCGTACCACCGGGGACGTACTCCCAAACAAGCAAGACGCCGTGAGGGGGGACATGACAATACGACAAGCATTGCACAAGACTGACACTTTCCCCAACCTGAAGCACTTTATCCAGTGCAACGTCCAATTCCTCACGCGTCAAGCGTTCTCCAAGTTCTGTTAGAGGGTAAAGCTTCAGCAAAGCAAGTACCCCAGTGGCAGACATTCCCATGTACGCTACGCCTACAGAGTTGGCACCCTCATGAATGGGGTCGATTGAGCGCTGCCAACTGTTCCCATGACAGTCCTCGAGAAAACGAGGTATCTCACCATTCAGTGTCGAAGCTGCATTCTCCCCCACGAAGACCGACGGAGTCCGCGGGGAGCCACCGTCACACGGTGACGAGCTTCCACCAGAGGTTTTTCCAGTACCACTCAGCAGCGGCGGCGAAGATATCAGGCTCGTTGCGCTGCTGTTCAGGCTATCAGGGACGAGAAGTAATTGATTAACAAACGGTGTGCGGTCTCTTCTCCCAACACGCGCAGCACACTCATCACGAAGACGTTGGGGTTGCAATGACATAAACGAAGGTGATTCCCCCGATAAGGTCAACGACCCCACGGAAATGGCCTTGTCCAGCAATCGTAGTGCAGAGACGTAGTTGCCACGCACCATCATATCGTACGCCTCGTTGTAGTGGCCCTCAAACTCATTCCATGTCGGCTGCCCAGCATCCCCGGAAAGTACCTCATACAACGTTACGCAAACACCGTCTTCGCCTTCCAGAAAAACAGACCTAAATGGTAACAAACGGAAGTGGCCACGCACCAGCAGTGCTGTCTCTTCTGTGACCGCTGCCGCGACTCCCACAGATTGAAGGGCATCACCAACCCGCCGGTAGATATTGCGGCACAGAAGCACATAGCGACTTCGTCCACCTCCGCTAACGATGCCACTCGGAAATGCACCGGACTCCACAATCACGCGATAAGCACCAGAAACTTCGCTCCGCGCCATCAGCTTCGTGGCCACTTGACGCGCGAACTCAACGGCCCTCGTCGCCTCAGCAGCGAATTCGCGATCCATCGACTGCACACCAAAACTCACAATGCAGTAGTCTGGGCGCTGCACCTCGAAGCACCCACCGCAGGCTGCAGCAGCACTGACAACTATCTGCATCATCAGCTCCACAACGGCGTCGCTGGGGTTGCGCGTTCTACCGGGCGTATAGTAAACGTAGGCCACGCTGCAGGCGACAGGCTTCAGTTCCTCACCATATCGACGTGGTGACGAGGCTGCCTCAGGATCAGATGCGCATGCGTCCTTGCTCCTTGACACGCTCGCTGCCGCACCACTTAAATCAAAAGCACGGTCTGGCATGTATGTCCGCACCGCATTCAGGCGTCGGCGGAGCACACTACACACACCGTGGAGCTCACAAACCTCTCTCAGTGCAATCACTTTTTGCTTCTCTTCATCAGAAGATTTGACTAGCCCGGCCCTCAGCTTTTCCTCCGTACTTCGGAGCGGGCGGTGAAGGCAAAGCTCCACAAAATAGTAACAAGCGGCTATCACAATGAGGTACATTACAAAGCTAGAAAGGCCAGCAATGCCCCCGTAGGTGGCAATCGGGCCCAGGTAATAGCTGGGGTTCGTGACAACAACAACAACCATTTCAACCCCGCTGTCAGTGACAATGTGATGTGCACTGGCCACCGCAGCCAACCCGCCGTACATGAACCACGACCTCTGGTTCTTGCCTCGCGCGGCCTGTTGCAAGTCGAGGTATCGGATAGCTTTGCTCATCAGCGGGTCAGAGACGTCGTCAGGGCTTAGGAACCGTATTGGTTCACCCATGAAAGCGGATTTCCACTCATCGCTCACATTCGCAAGCGGTTGGCCCCAGTTGTTCGCAAACACGTAGAATTGGCCGCTTTCGTTGTTGGGATCCACAAGCATGACGCGGACACCGCTGTCAGACGCCTTGTGCCACCTCACACTAATTTTTCCTGTGTGCATTCCCACGTAAATGTACCCTACACCAACTGTTCCATCGTCCTCTCTCTCGAAGAAAGGATAGACGTACGCTGCATAAGTGGGTGGGAAACGCGGGCGAACCCAGTACTCAGACGGTTTCATCTCTCGACCTTCTCGCACTGACTCGTTCCATATCCGCACAACGGAATCAAAGTGAAAGCGTTCCGTGTATTCAGTAATCGTTAATCCAGAGGTAGTGGACTCATACCGTTTCAGTGGCTGCTGGTACTCCATCGTTACAGGGTCCATATAGTAGAAATCTTTCATTATCCCTCCCTCACTCACGTGACCATAATACTGGCCAGGATTACTCTTTGAGGCGATACACAGGGCGGCTTGTTTCTTCGTCAACGAGAATGCACCGATAGATGCTATCATGCGCCTTTTATCTACGTCACGAAGAGTAACGCACAGGCTAGAGACCATTCCATCCTTTAATGGCATTGCATGATCCATTACGGGATTCGAAAAAGTATTGTTCGAGAAATACATGCTCCCTATCCCCTTCGCCATTCGTGTCATACGCAGGAAGGGAGTGAACCCCGAAAGGGTGACATAGTTGACTTCGACAACATCATGCAGGGACCCCATCACCGCCACAGAGGCCCGCGCCCATGGGGCGATTGCAAGTGCTATAGAGATAGCGTACACACAAGTCATAATAACAATCAGGGGGAACAGCACCCAGCAGCGCAGCGACACTCCCCTTGTGGGATTCGTGGTGGTTTGGTTCGAAACACGAGGCACTTCCTCCTCCATTGATCCTACCACTGATGCAGAACGGGAGTTGGCAGGATGTGTGACAATCTGCAACCCACGTCCAGTGTTGCAGTGAGTGTTGGGAGAATGATGGTCATATTTCATTGCATAGCCACCTCCAGGGCGTGGTGACCAGGGACCGATACCACCAAAACCAAGTAAGTGAACCCCTCCCCCATGATGCCCCACAGCGGCCCCAACCAGCCCCGAGGACGGTAGCGGCTTCGCGTCGCTGCTAAACGGATGTTCGGTGCTCCTCGCGGTATTACGGACAATCTCCGGTGCCGTTTCTCTACCATTACACTCCCTTGATGAGCGTGGCGCTGCATTTCCTACGTTAAACCCGTCCCGCTTCGAGTGGTTGTTTTCCTTCTCGGTAGTGAAGGAGTGACTATCCCCGAGGGAAGAAACATTGCGCATTATCAGTGCTACCTCGGCCTACAAACTAAAAGAGTGTCCGCACGTTTATTTCTTCACTACACTCGACCAACCACTATATCACTTAAATTACGAAAAAAAAAAAAAGAAAGAAAACGTGTTGAGTAAGTGGCAGGAACGTGCTTATCCCCTCGTGCTGGTAAGGAAGTTACTCACTTTGTGCTGCTGTTCGTTACTTTATTCACCTCGTTTTTTCATATGCTTTTAGTACACCTCTAATGATACTTGTGTTTGCTTGCCTCCACAGACTCGTTGTGCATATATAATAAGTTCCGTGCCCAAGGTGATGAAGATTGCATTCTCTGGGGTATTATTCACGTTGATACGGTCATCAATAAATTTTATTTGTTGGTACAGATGACGCTTTGCTGTTAAGCATACCGGTGTTGGTTAGGCAGACACCAACTTTGGGATGAGGTTCAGCACGGCATGCTGTGGTTGAAAAAATACCCACTCATCCCCGTTATTTAGTTGTGTTAACTTTCCAGCCCGCGATAACACACTCCCGCAAAAAAACTTGCGGGGTAGAGAGGCACTATAGATGCTTCAAAAACATATGGTGAAGAGAACGATTATGCAAGATAAAATTAGCAGCGGTATAGCCCGATGGTACGGCATACCGCTTACAATGTTCCTGTTCTTGCATGATTATGCGAAGATACGTACAAGAGTAAGCAGTTAACTGAGTGACGTACAATGGGTTTATTCGACAGCAACTTGAGACAGATGTTTTCGACCTTCGGTCGCTCGCTCCCGCAAGTGGTGTACCTTTTGTGGACAGAGTAGTCAGCGTCGTACCTACCCCACTTTCAAAGGGAGAAAATAGTAGTGGAAACGAAACGATAAACAAACATGGTTTTGTAAATTTTGCACAAAAAGTAAACCCGATCATCGAAAACGTTTTAAAGTTAAGGATTTAGCTTACAATAAGAAAGCGGCGAAAGCATCTCTAACCCGCCTCCCGCGCGAAGTGGAGAGGGTTGTCACTGGGTGGGTTTTCAAAACTTACCTCCCTCATCATTGCGTGTGTGATGATATAAAAGAGAAAACATAAAGATTATAAAACTGTGGTAAGATATCACCGTTTCTTTCAGAAGCTCACACATTGTCAGTGGCATTGAACAAAAACAAAAGGGTTAAAGCGAAACTTAAAAAAAAAAAAGAGGTAAACGCGATAGTACATGAGTTAGTGTGAGGAAAGAATGTCTGACCTCCGAAAGACTAAGGAGCACATAAACTCTCACTTTATACAGTTCGCGGGCTTCACAGTTTTATCGCCACCCTATCGTTCAATGCCCCAAAACAGTCTTCACACAGAAAGATATCCCTTCAACAGCATTTGTTTATTGCGGACGAATTTTCATCATCACTGCAAAAGTGGACGGCGATAGACTAGAATGAGCTTTTCCATTACGTGCGTCGCTATCAGAGGCGATGAGGCTTCTTTTCACAAATAATTTATGCTCTTCAAGCAGGTGCAGGGCCAGACGCCAGAACCCCAGGGGTATGTTGTTACTGCGCTCTGTATTCACTACATGCTGCCTTTGCCATAGTTGATGTGCCGTGTACACTGTCCTAACCAGGCGTTCAAGAAGAAAACCGTCAACAACCACATGCTGTGAGAGGAGCTTCTCGGTGTCTATATCATCCGCGTTAACCGATGTGTCGAACCCACTTTCTCTCTTAGGAGGGTTGGTAAGGGCTTGCAAGGTTCGCCTCAGTGGTTGCTGGCCAGGCGCACCGACTCGTGCGACATATTTGCAAGCCGAGCTCCACTGCCCACACCGGCAAAGTATTTCCAACAGTGTCACGAATGGAACAGAGAGGTCAGCTTTCGGACGTGCGTTGAGAAGGAAAACACCAAAAAGTTGTAATGACTTTTCCCAGAGAAGCAGATCGTTGTCGCAACTGCGTGTGGAAGTTGACTCGCCGTTTACTTCACCCAACCGTTCTTCCCACGACAGTCCTCTGCCCTGACCCCAATCCCCTTTATCTTCAAATTCGTTGCAATCTTCGGCACCTTCCCCGGAACTGCATGGCAGCAACACCTCACCAAGCGTCAAACTCTCTTTCGGGGCAAAGCATAGACGAACAATATCAAAAGCCTTAGAAACATAATGAACTACAACCGCGGCTGTCACCCCCTCGACCTCCACGTCGGGACAAGCGCTTTTGTAAAAAAGATCCCACAAAACTGACTGCTCCGCGACGGTTAAAGCGAGCAAATAGCGCAGCGGTGGAGTAATAAGTTTATCATCCCGTGCGATTTGGCTCAGAACTTCAAGTGTTGGGGAGAGCCTCGTGGAACCACACCCCGCGACCGCTGCAGCAAACACGCGGCACAACAACGACGATGAAATTGGAAGAGAACTGTGAAGCATCATCTGTTGCTTAATGACATGCGCCGCTGCAAGAGCAGTGTTGCGAAGTTCACAAAGGGATTCTTGCGTGGGAATGACGGTTTGCACCAATTCGGGAATCTGGATACGGTCCCCGCCAATATTTTCACCCGAAGAGCGCATGCTCATTTGGAAAATGGACTGTGCATCTTCGCTGAAGGCATGACCTCCAAATGTCCGTGATAAGGCAATGGGTAGTAGTACCCTAACGTCACCTAAAAATTGCTGAGTAACGGCAACAGCATGGGATTCATTACCCATAGTTTTTGGTGTCATAGACGCCTTTTCCGGCAACGTACATAGAATCAGCACTATTGACTCCACGAGACTAGGTTTGAAGCAATGAATGCGACTGAACTGGGTGGACCATTCCAGGAACGATGCGAACATCTGAATACCCTCCTGTGTCTCATCAGCTGAAGCACACCCTCCCTCTTGTGTAGCAAACCGTAGTTTCCATGCCGCATCCGTGATAAGGACAAGTAGTTCCTCGGAGGGAATAAAATAAGGCATTTCTCCCACCTCATATGCGTTCGTTTCTGAGCGTGGTAAGGAAGATATCTTCTGCCGGGTATTACGTCCGGTTCGTGCATAGGGGATTAACGTCATTGCTTTCGCATATTGTAGTATAAGTAAAGGAGGCACAGCAGCTCGTGAGAGTACATGTAGTAACCTCTCGACGTCTCGTACATCCGGTGTACTACCATCTTGAAGTTGAGAAAAGTACAAGAACATTACCGCATCAGCCATCTCAATAGGTTTCAAGCCTTTTCCGCGTTCTTCCAAAAGGAGGAATAATTTCCGATAATGGCTCCGTTGCAGCCGAACACCTGCAGCCCGCCTCTTTTCAACCAAAAAGACAAGTTTGGCACAATCAACTGACAATTTTTTTTCAACGGTTGAAAGGTATTCCAATTCTTGAAGTTCCATATCATCCGCTAGCAGTTCTGCTTGCCGCTGTGCTACAAGCGGAGGACCACCCAGAAGTGACTCACAGATCACAAGGAATCGTAAGCCATGCCTCTGGTCCATATTATTAATACACGCCACCTTCAAAAGTGACATCGCCTCCTCCGACAATCGAATGCCATGAGGACGCACCAGGGAATCGCACAGTGCTTTCATTGCATTCAATCCCCTGTCACCCGTAAGACTAGCACAATGAAAGAGTGCATCAACAACATCCTGCCTCAGCATACCCTGCTGAGAAAGGTTACACCCCTTGCCAGTACTGAAGAAACAACGACGGAGCTCATTGTTGCCTGCTACCAAAGACAAGGCGTCACACCATAACCCTTTGAGCGCCTCCTGGCATCCGGTCACTGCGGGAACGGGACACTTTTGGAGCTTGTTGAGTATCACAAACGCGTCACGGATGCTAACCATCACGGCGTTAAGTACACTGGCGTGCCGTTGGTGTGGGGGCAATGCATTTAGAACACACAAAAGCAGCAACCGCCACCGCTCAAGCGACGAAACAATATTGGCGGCTGAAATATTACCACGAGTGGTTGATGCGGTTCCTATGGGCGTTAGTGCGAGACAGCCAATCATGTGGCACCCCAGCTCCGTGTTACCCCAAAACGCTCCGATCCCCGATGTAGAAGAAACAGATTCTTTCTCCTGCAATCGTTCCAAAACATCCTCAACAAAATGATTAAGCATTTCAAGCTCGTTAAGCGTATTCTGCAAAAGCATTGGTAGATGCTTCTCGGAGGTCTCAGTGTTGACGAAGTTGATAGCCTGACGCTTCATGGAATGCAACCCAGAAAATAACAGTGATAAGGCTTCCGTGCAGATTGAGTCGGCAGTGCTCACGGAATCGCCCAACGGAACTGCTTCAGGTGAAAACAAAAACACATCGCGCGCTGCAGTAACAACAACTCCAAGGGACCCGCTAGCCATCATTAGGTTAACTAGCTGCGTTGCTTGCGCTGCCGTAACGCACGGCCGTCCGATATAGGATCTTGCAGAGACGTACGCTGCGAGGGCCGATAGCCAATCACTGCTTCCGCCGCCAGGTCTGGCGCGAAATATCTCCCGATTGCGCCAAAAAAGTATCGTATTGCGCTGGTTTGTATCTGAAGGAGTTCTAGCAAGCAACTTATACTGCTCGTTGTTCGTGTACAGTGCCTCGTTATACGCAGCTGTGGAGCACAAGAAATCTAACCATTCATTCTTTTCTTCAGTGGGTGGGCACAGCTTTACTTTTTGGTATTCACGCTGGAGCGCCCCGCAAAGCCGAGAAGTGGTGGTTGGGAACACGCCGGAAAGGATTTCCACTAGCAGCCGAGTCGCGGTGCGGTTCACGCAAAGCATACGCAATGCTGAGGAGGTAACACCCTCACTGTCATTCTCTATCTGATTGCCCTCTGCAGCTTCACAAGTGGAAAGTATTTCTTGCACAGTAGCTTCCAAAACACTCAGTGGTCCCTCCACAGTTTTCGGCACATCTCGTTGCACCCACCGAAGTGTCAACGCGAGTGGCTCAAAACAAACGGAATCATTTGTTTGTGCCCTCAGCCATGCCACGGCTATAAAAACCCCTGTCCACTGCGAGCGCTCGGAAAGTCCGCTAGGACAATTAGATGCGACTTCGAACGCGGTTACCGCTAATGTTAACGAATCCGCGGGGAGATTGCGAAAAATAGCAACCCGTTCGTAGCACTGAATGTATGTTGTCGGTACCGCGTACATGCATTCACTTCCGTCCTGCCCACCATGAAGCAACTCGTCATAGAAGTGTACGACGGCACTGTGATGGAACCGCCGTATCAAACTGACGCAGGCGTCGTGAGTCGCCCGAGATTGAAGTAACTGAGGCGCCTGTCTTGCAACAACAGCTGCGTCACCAGTTTGACCATTGCGCAGCAAGTCATGCAGGTGCCGTTCTTTCCTCGATAAGGTCCCGGAGGATTGCTCCCGTAGCATATCATCCACAGTTTTACCAATAAGTGTGCCATTCAGAAGTGAGAGGATCACCCACGGCCCGTTGCTATCGGCAGAGATGGGGAAAACAACTGATGCTGCGTGTTCCAGCATCGCCAAAGTATCGCGTCCTCTAATTCGAGGGTTATCTGTTGTCTGCTGTGCTGCTTCCACAAACCTCAGCAGAGGTTCATATGCCTGTCGCTTGTACATCCGCTGCATTGTCGCGGTCACAAAGGCTGCCTTTGCTTCGCGCAAAATGATATAGGATTTGTCACCATTGTCTCTCTTTGGATCCGTCTTCTTCGTTACATCACTTGAGTTCGGCCGATGAAAGCTCAAAGATTGCAGGACAGCGAGGCCGTCTATCCATCCCAAATATGGGTGTTTCTGCAGTTTCTTCGTGAGGTCCGCAAGCATTTGGGCGCAGTTTAGGTGACGGACAGAACTGTTACACCCTCTACTAATGAGTTGTACGAAGGGTGGTTTAGCAGCAAGGAAGCGAAGAAATTCCACTAAGACTGCGATTGGAATGGAAGTCATGCTGCAAGCTCCAAGTACGTAGCGTAGCGTTTCCGATAGTGCCTCATCAACTGTACGAAAGTATTGCAGAGTTGAGCCAGCAGAGACTGCGGGGAGGCGCTGCACTAGGTTAAGGGCGGGCACCCACTGATCTAATGGTTGCGCAATGTGGATGGTGCGAAGCGCAAGTTCGGTCGCGCGGCGGCAGTGCTCATTTCCACTTACAACACACCACATATTCTTTTCTGCAGTCCTGGTGATGGAAACAAGGGCTTCTTTCCATAGGTGACGAATAGCGTTAACGCCCCTACTACGAAGCAAAAAAAGCTGCGTCATGATAACTATAAAAAAACGACACCGCAACCCCTCGACACCACACTCGTCGCTGTTGTCAGGCATGAAACGTAACGACCGGCGCCATGGCAGAAGCCTTATCTCGTCAGAACTAGCATGCATGGGAGAAGCGTACGCTTCCTTTTCCAATGACTTCAGCAACCCTTCAGTGAGGCACACATGCGTACTTTGGTTTGGGGTTTTTCTGAAGATGAGGAGAGCGTCTAGCATTCGGCCAAGGCGAAGAAATGGTGGGTCGTAGTGCGGTCTGTTATTCCTATAAAGGAGAAATAGCCTGCAACCACGATGAACAGATTTTAAAGAGTGATACTCTAAAAGAGACAAAGCATCCTCGAGTGGCGCTCGTTCGACCCGGTCCGATTCCACAACGCACCGCCAAAGCAGGTGCTCCAACTCCACCTCTTCGATCTCTGACATACCAGAGATAGTGCGGCTCTTTGCAGAGAGCAATGCATATAACTCAGCCATCATCGCTACTGCCTCTGGGGTGTTTAGTGGAACGTACTGGAATCTACGCAAAATTAAGTCGAGGGTTGAACGACACAGCGCAGCACAGCTCTTAGAGACACGATATTTTTGCGCCTCGATCAACAAAACTAGCACCTTTTCCAGCATCATCGTTGTGACCACCATGTAGGGGGCAACTGTAGCAAAAACCTGCAGGGCCGCACATATGGCACCGACGTCGCCGTTACCTGAGACGGCCGCATCAAGGATTTTGAATGTGACTTCATGCGAAGGTACAACGGCGGCGCTCCACAGTGCTTTTTGCACAACAGTATATGTATCGGGGAATGCGGATAG
Source organism: Trypanosoma brucei gambiense DAL972 (assembly GCF_000210295.1). Classification (NCBI taxonomy): domain Eukaryota; phylum Euglenozoa; class Kinetoplastea; order Trypanosomatida; family Trypanosomatidae; genus Trypanosoma; species Trypanosoma brucei. The sequence continues at coordinate 998,889 of NC_026738.1, forward strand.
TAGCGCAGAAAACTCTGCACCCTTCATTTCCTCACCATCCAGAAGCAATATTTCTGGAGCGCCAGCGATCACATCACCACCGTTATGGCTTGCAAGTATTTCGTGCAGTTTGTAGTGCAACCGAACTTCTTGTCGCCGCCTTCTAGTGTCTTGCCTTCTCCACTTACCATTCAAAAAATCCAGCAACATTTCAACTGTTACAGCCTCATCCTGGGAAACTGCTGTCCGTCTTGGCCGCGACGCCAGAATAACCCTGCGAACTCCAGAACCAAATATCTTCTCCAACTCGCTCTCCACCTCACCTGTCACAATATCCACTTCCCTCAACGACAGTTGACCTCCGTCGTATAGTAGGAGAAAGTCTAAAAGCGCGGTGTATGCAGTATCAAGTGTTAATTGCCGTTTATCATGCCATCCCAGAGGATTAACGAAACGAACTGATGCGACAAGGGCCCGTACATGAAACAATAACATGTCCTTTAAATCACAGGGTTGCCTCGACCTGCCAATCTCAACTCCCAAATTATCAGGAAAGTTTGACCAAATGGAAGTTTTAACATCGTTAGCTACCAGTAGACGAGTGGCTTCGCGCCGCTGCTCTAGTTTTAGCAGCGACACCACGTGGTCAACAACGACGGTGCGCCGTTCTTCAAGGTCCTCGCGTACCAAAAGCAACTGCGTGAGCGCAACCACTCCAGTTGTACTAACTGGTGCATAACCCGATAGGAATGAGTGCGCCCCGGAAGGCGGTTCAGAAATGCGACTTGTGCGTGGGAAAATAGCATCCACAAGGTTACGAATAACATCATATACTCCTATGTTGGCGTGGCCCGACCAATGACACGGTTCCCGTGACCATCGTTTGATAGCGAGAGAGGCAAATTGATCAACAACGAGTCCAGCGGCTGTTCCACGCACATATAGCGGAGCCGCCGTACTGTCCTCTACCTTCACTTGTGTGCTTCGCTCTGGTGACACCAAAGTGAAATAAGCAACTCCCCTCAAAATGTAACCCTGTAAAATATCAAGCAAGCCGATGACGTCGAAAAGTCGTGCCTTCTCTCCACGAAAACGGGAAGATGCGGCGACACACTGTTCCATTAGCCAACAAATTGCTTTGGGGTGGCGAACTTGGCAAGCATCCACCTTCACTGAATTACTACAAAGAACCCCATCGACATACCGACGACAACGCGACAATTCCAACGACATAGGCGGCCACAGCGAAATCCACGTGGTATCATCACGTACTAATCGAATCGCCAAATTAATATGGTCATCAAAGAAAGAACTTTCACAAACTTGTACATGCCAATGTTTCTGCAGCCCAAGCTTGCGAATAGCAGCTCCCGCAACGTCGACACACCTTTTTCTAAACAGTGCTTCATCAAAATGTCCCTGCTTCTCTTCCCACTCACGATTCCGGCTACCACCACAAACAATAGCAGTGTGCGCAAACATCTCAGCAATAAGCTGCCGTTGTTGTTGGGTGCTATTCTTCGAAATTAATGATGAATCCCCACTACGTCTTAGCGCACCCACTGCCAGAACGACAAATAACGCTGCTGTATTGTGATCGAGAGGGGCTTCCGCCACCCCTTCTACGTCAGTCGACTCCTGAAGGCCGCCAAACTCCACGCGACGGATGCACAAAACATTCCACATGCTGATCACAGCGTCTAACAGCGGTGGTGGGCCGTTGAGTCGTTTGAGAACCGCGTGAGCGACCTCCTGCATGCTGCGACAACATCCAGCAATAAACAAAAGCAACTCACGTTCCTCTTTCACAGGCCCCCCACTACTGAAAAGAGCATAAACGTATTGTAGACAACTGAAACCGCTACTCACGGCGAGGAGAGTGTCTTCAACAGTTACATCTGTTATATAGCCATCCCCACACAGCACAGTCATTATGGTTTTACAGTCGTAGGGGAAAGGAATAACGAAATCTGACCCGTTTGACCCATCTGCACCCACTCTTTCCGACTGTTCTCGCCGAAGTTCCTTGGCCCAAGACATGCCAAACAACGCCCGTGGAAAGTTCAGTGTAACTGAGCTAGCAGCAACTGTGGTGGCAGGCACGGTCGCCGAGTTCTCCACAGAGAAGGAGGTGGTGGGAGGTGTTCCCAACGCCATGGAGGGCGACACCAAAAGAGGTTGACTCTCTTCACTTTGGAGCCGCCGTCCCAAAGCTGTTGTGACCTTCAAAGTAGCGTAACTCCAAATAATAAAGTGCTGAGTGTCATTACTTATAGCTTCCCACGGCCACAATGCAACGCAGTCGACTATCCACGAATCAAATGTATCACGATCCCGGCCCCGTTGCTTTTGGGGTGAAGTGCCGATCCCATGAGATAACGATGCCATACGTTCACAGGCTACAAACTGTACGGATGAATCACAACTCAAAAGTGTCCCCAAGACACGCTGTCGGCCCTCTCTGTCGTGTTTTTGCCGTGCGTTTCCCAGCACTATAGATGCAGCCTGGAATATCTGTTGATGCCGACGCTGCACTAACAGGCGCAACGGCGACGAATCGGGTCCCCGATATTGTGGGGGCACAAGGCTGCTGCAATTAAAGTGAGCATTGAGGTCCGACGTAGCCCGCAACAGTTCGACATAGTCTTGCTGCAGACCGGAGTGATGATTATCATCCCTGCGCCCCTCCGAACAAGGTGACCCACAACGAACCTCAAGGAGCGTTTGAAGTGCCACACCCCGGGGCCACGGTCCACATGATTGGATGGCAACTGCTAGCCTTTCCCAGAGTTTCGCCTTACCAACTAGAACCTCATTTGCATCACTCACTTCTTTTCGCTGCGGCTGCGACAAAACCAATGAACAGCCACGCGCTGCGGCGAGTGCTAAGTCCCATCTGTTCGGTACGGTGGCACCCACTGCATTAATAACAGAAAACACCACCTCCTCCGCATGCAGACTAGTATACTCATCACGTTGCCTGTTGGTTACAAGCACACCGAGAACGAGAAGCTCCACCAAATTCTCACCCGAACAAATAATCATTCGCAGCAACTCGGATACCATGGTAATGCGCATCGCCGAAGGTAAGAAATAGAGAAGGAGCTGCTCAGCATTTGCGATAAATTGCGGTGTGAACGGAACCAGCGATTTCACAACGCGGTGGATCAAGGAGGGAGAAACGCCCAAGAAGATCAACCAGGCGACCACAAGGACTGTCAAAAGAGATGCATCTCCCTGCAGCAACTCCCTTGCTTTAGCATCAAATGGAAGAATCAATACAGCGTCCTGCAGAAAATTGTTCGGCATCGATATAGCTGATTCTAGCATTATCAGCGCGACAGCCAATGTTGCGCTTTGAAGAGAATCTGTGGTATTGGAAGTTTGGTAATCCACGGCATGTACAGCTGCTTCTTTGAGTAGGTTGTTGAATTCAACGTCTTTGATAGTCACCCTGCGAAGAACACTATCGAGTACCCGAAGAACCATGCGCGTGCTCCACGTCACACCAAAATTGGAGGTACCAGCACCTTCAAAAACAAGCCGACTTAGGGAATCACACAATCTTTGTAGTTTAAACATACATTTTTCCTTGTGAGAAGACTCCCCCCAAGCAGCGCACGTTCCTGTCGCCTTCGCGACAAGTTGAATCAGGAAACGCACGTGTTCTGTATGTATGAAAGAAATTGAAGAGCCTCCCACTTCAATTTTGTTCACCTCCGCGGTGTGTACGAGCGGAAGAATCCAAGCGGAAAGTAGTTTGACATACGAGAACACATATTCAGCTGCCTTATGTGCCATACATGCAAATGTTCCCTCAACTGTAGCACTCAAGGTACCACTAGGGTGCCCACCAACCGCCAACTGCAACAACGACTGCCGAGCGTAGAAACCAGAAAGAATTCCTTGTAAAGATACCGCACCGTACACAACTGTTGAGTAGGATGCGGTAAAGTCAGCACTGTCGGGAGGACAGGTTGGTAATTCACGAAGTTGTTGCAGCATCAAGGCAGCACCAGAGAGAAATGCAGAAAGTGACGGGTGCTTTCCAAAATGTCGGCAAAGCGTGTAAATGATGGCATCAAAAGAGCATGGAAGTAATTCTCTACGAAGTGAGTGCACGTAGGAGGTTTCACTTACACCTTCTCCCAGTTTGTGTATCATATGCAGACGATGGCACGTTTCATCGAGCGCTTTCGTCACCACATCTTTCAAAAGCGAGTCTACCGCTTCGATAGCTGCTGCGTTGTTTTCAGTGACAAACAACGAGGGACAAAACGGCGAGAGATTACTGCTTTTCCGGGCAGGAAACTTACGCCCGACAGAGCATCCCGCTAACGAATAATGTAGTACCTTAAGCCAAAACAAACTGGCAATTGGCACAACATCACCGAATTGTTGCTGTAACTCTTCCACATGCACCATCAAAACCTCAACGAGTCCTGAAAAGGATGCCTCCTCGGAAGGTGTCTCCGACCCTGCACAACTCACACTAGTAACCTCGGGAGGAATCGACAAAAGCACTCCAACGAAACTCGATATATCTCGCAGAAACCGGGTGTGGCTTTTAACCAAGTGGTCAAGTAAGATATGAAGCACAGAAAGCGCACGGTGCCGCATCCCCCGTTTCATAGCGCAGGTGAAAATCGGAGTGATAGTCGTGTGATAACCTTTGTCATTGTAGAAAGGAATGCCAGACGTTATTCGGATATTGCCTCCGTTAGAATCCCACGTTGCTGCGCTCCTAAGGCTGAAAAGCACGACACAGACTCGTACAAACACGCTATTTTCTCCAGACGTGTTATGCTTCGAATCAAGATAAAGCGCCGAGTTGTGCATACTCAACACATCCAGCAAAACAGTTAGTAACCACGACGTTCCTTCATTCAGTGTGGCGTGGCCTCCATCCACTTCAACTACCTGCTCATCATTGAGACCCATCACACACAACTCCAGAAGTTTCAGCATGCTCTCCTCTGGAACTCGAAGACCCATCCGCCTCCTGCGAAACTCCCTGTAAGCGGAGGCCGCAGATTTCACATCATGGGTACGATGACACAAATCAAGCATATGCGTCAGTTCCGCTATCTCTGAATGTAGCTCCGGTGACTTGTATATGAAGCTCCGGTTGAGTAAGGAATACGCCATTTCCACGTCACCTCCACACCCCTGCAGCACCGTTTTCCAAATAAAGGTAAAATCCACCTCCTTGACAACAGGCACCGGCCAAACCTGAAGTGCTAGAAGTATAATATGTCTCACCTCGTGCAACACAAAACACCGTCGTTGTTGATCTTCTGCCGTACTTGCGTCCTTATTCTCCTCACACAAAGTGTCATCCCCGCCACGCCTATTACATTCCTTTCCTTGATTAGCTCTTTCCTTGTAATGGTGGCCCTGCCCCCTATGGCGAGGATTTCGGTGCTCTAGATGCCTCACACGCCGCGCACACGCCGTCAATGCCGCTTGTGCGATCCCTCGACTTTGCTGGTGACCCAACGCCAACAACGCAATGCGTATGAAGGAAAGTGGAGCGTGTGCAAAAGCAAATGAAAACCCTGCTATGTCGTGACTACTCAGCAGCCTCGCTTCATACTGTGTGAACAGAGACACTGCGTCAACCCACTGTTGCTGCTGTTTCAGTGAATCGACCGTTTCAAACAAGTCAATATGCTCACTCTCGCTCAACGGAAGCTTCTTTGTCGGTGTGACGCTTCGTTCAGTTGTGCCGCGGTAGCGTAAAGCAGCTTCACTAGCAGTTTCAACAACTTGCAAGGCCTCCCGCCACCGCGGAGGGGTTGTTTGTGAGACCAACACGTCCATAATATACACGAGAGTGGTGCTCTTGTTAGTCGAATTATTGACTGCCACCACTTCATTACAATCACCTGCTATCGGATTGTGACACGGTTTTTGAACACAAATAGAAATAGTCGCTTCAGCGAAAAGGGCTAGAGATAGTTCCCACATCTTTTCGCTCGGTTCAGTGCCTTCGAGAATGTTGACCACGAGCCCTGTTTTTTCATTTGGGGGAAAGACACCACTTTCGTGCACAAGAGCGGCGACAGCAACCCGGCACAATTGCCACCTTTCCTTCTTTTCTTTAGTTTTCATTTGAAGTCTCTTGTTTTTTGTCAACCTTAGCATATGCTCCAGCAACCCCTTTACGCGATAGTCCGCTATGGACTTAACGAGTGTGCCCAGCGTGGCAGTGATGTCGGGCACGGAGACTGAGTTTCTTTCCATGTGAGTATGCGCAAGCATGGAAGCTAAATCGTTTACACTCTCTTGACGCTTCAGCACTTCTGATAGCCCGGGGACTACAACTGAGGAGTCAGACCCCATGCGAAATTGAGTGGGATTGTCATCTCGATGTTGGTGGTAAAAACGACCACCCTCTCTGAGAGAGACACCACAAATATCCACGGTAAACCGTCTGCTGAGAAACTCCACTAGTTGCTGTATTTGCTTCATGGATTCGTCACTGACAGGAGATAGATCTTCCGTAATAATGTCATCGTCAACGTTAACGTGTGGGTCCCGCTTACGGTTGCGACGGTTTTTATTTGTCGACTCATCGCCGCTTTGGGAAACCACCCGGGTCTTTCCTGCTTCACTTTCTCTATGTATGCGGTCCACGTAATTATCGGCACCGAACCACATTGCCAACGCTGACGTCTCAGCAAAAAGCTCTCGTAGAAGCTCTTGCCAAGCGATGCATACACGCAGTTCATCCCCTTGTGCTTCTTTTTGGACATGGCGAAGAAACAAAGTGCTATTTGGAAAAAACACATCAGTCCAAAAATTTCTCCGCATCGCCGTACGAACAGAATTTGCGTCGAAAGAAAGTGAATCGGCAGAGCACTTTGAAACATCGCCGAAAGTGGGTTGCCGAATAACCCGGCATCCATCGATAACACGACAACTATTAACGCATGCGGTCATAATTGTTCGGACGGTATCGACAACAACCCCAACGATAGCATCTCTCATTTCAACCTCGTGCTCATGAGTAAGGGCAGCAATCACAAGAGCGCCGTGCGACATCAACAGCTGCAATACACGCTGCGCGTACTTGAGTTCAGAGTTGTCCAGCAGGCACACTGAGCAATCCTTCTCCCCATCCCCACCGTCCAGTAGCACTAAACGTGCCGAAGCACACAACCGTATCAATGTGGTGGCATCCTCCTGCAAATGCTTCTCCTCGCTCTTCCGGGGTAGCAGATGTGGGGAGCACCGGAACTCAAACTGTCGCCTCCGCTGCTCAACCTTCAAAATAACCAAGTTAAGAACTGCCCTCCATTTCAATAGTTCTGTGTCGACTGCTGCACCCCAGTTTTCTCTTAGCTGTGCACACCACAAGAGTAAGTTCGCCGCATTGCACTCGAGGAAATGTGAGGGTGCCGTATCATCCCTTTTAACATCTTTTCCCTCACTCATCATGTAAGTGGGTAGATCGCGAATTACACAACCGTCAAGCATCTGTTCCAAAGCGATTTGAAGAACGTGTTCCATTGCTTGGGGCCGAAGGCTAGCGTTGTTGGCGACCGCAGATATCAGTGAGTTTAAACTACAGCGCTCTGTCAGGTTATCGCAAACTCCGTTTCCCTCTACTCCTACCTCCCTTGGTGTGCCTTCGTGGTACGTGCAAACACGCAGTAACGTATATACTGCATTTTCCCACGATGAGGTGAAGCAGTCTGACATCTGCCCCTGTAACTTCAGCCAATGGGACTTATTACCAGGACCATCGGCCTGATCTGAAGGTTCAAACACATCACGCACGCCAAGAAGCAGTTCAACTTGAATTACTCGAGTTTTCGTGTGTGGTCCTAAATTACACAAATCAACAGCGCGAACTGACGAGTGCTCCTCCGTAAGTGATGCATTTGCCAGGAGAATATTCCTTGCGAACATTAACTGTTCCCTTCGCTTATCAGTCTCGAATGTTGAAAATTCGTTAGAGTTACTACTTTGTCCACTCCCATGCTGTTGCCAGCTGTCCATAGCACGCAGAGCACTACATACAATATCAGGCTCAAGCTGCAGCTTTTGTTCAGTGGCGTGTCGCACAAGCATCACCACCGCTCGCCAGCTCCCCATGCTGATAACGGCCTCTGACGCAAGAGCGGCGCCAAGCAGTACGTTACACAAATCCTCATCATCTTTTTTAATATCATTAGTCACTGCACCTGTGCCCGCAGTTGTGGGGGTAGTTTTTTCATTCACTGCGATGAACTGACTACTTAAACGGAGGACAAATTCCCACTGTCCGTTAGCTACTAAAAACGGGAAAAGTGTTTTGTATGGGAGGCTGCGAAGCGAGGTTCTGGCTTTCTCACACCCACGGAGCACGCGTAAACAGGCGCGCCAGTCACCGCAATCAATATGTTTGGAAAAATATGTCGATAGAGAGTCACGTAGCCGTCCGGCCATAAAAGGAAAGTTATTATTCCTCGTATTGGTGTGCTGCGCTAATGTAAACGAAAATACGAAAAAAAAACTATTAATTAGATCAAATCCAAAGAATCTCCGTCTCGGACCTTTTTTGATGTGTGCACGCGGGCAAGTAGTTGTTTTTGTAAGTAGTCCGAGCTCACTGTGAAGAGGATGGCACTGCACAAGGAAATGGGCAACTTCCCACAATAGTTATGACTAATCCCTGCAATGCGATAACGGTAAAAGGGGAGTGCCTCATTGTTTAAAGCAAAAACAGAGAAGGTGTAATGCTGAATGTGCCACAAAGAGAGTTGGAGTAGCCAAAACAGGCTAACAGTGCCATAAAGTGGCACAGGAAACGTTTTAACACTGCAGCGAGGGTTAGCAGTCATTAAAAAAAGTGTGTAAAGTGCTTGTTTTATACGTGAATGATTCATTCAACTGTAAAATCGGGGGAAATGAAACAAGCAACTCTTTTCGCACTCATACAGTGTCTTTTTTCATTCATCCCCCTTCCAACTATCTTGTCACTCACTACAATCGGCGACCTCCGCGCCATAGACACCTATAAGCTCATCCGCAAAAACGCCCTCAATCCTTTTCAGTCACCCTTAATTTAACTCGCATTAAGACACCTTCTCTGCGTGCCATACTCTCCCAAGAGAGACCACCGACAAACCACTAATAACCGTAGCGCATTTAGAACCCCCGACCGCGCCCTTGGTAACCAACATCTGCTATATCAGTTTCCAAGCGAGGTGGTTGGGAAGCCGATACTCTTGTCCTCCCCTTAAACCAAAATAAAGAAACTTTTCCTCACGCGACACCAATGTTTCTTGAAGGAGAGAGGAGGGGGGAGGTGCTACTCCATACCGAGGGATCCCGGGGGCAGCCCTTGCAGCATCTCTTTTTCCCGTTGCTCCCTCGAAGCGTTCATCAAACGCATAACCTCAAAGTGCCGTGCGATGCACTTCCGCTGGCAAGCCTCCATCTTTTGTAGTTTAGCGTCCGGTAGAACCCCTTCAACTAATTCGTGTCGGGTGAGGTTACGGTCATAACATATGTCCCAGCATTGCTCAAGCGCACTATTCGCGAGATCAAGCATCCCGTAGCGCTCCATAGCCTGCATGAGCATCATTTGGCTCTGCATGACTACTTCCAGCCACAAGTGATTGAAGTGGATAAGAAACGAAAGTAATTAACACTTTCCTTGTAACTTATTGCACGGCTACTCCCCCTGTGCGCTCTGTTTGACCGGCAAAAAAGATACCTACGCCTGGAGGAGAAAAAAATCCCTAAGTGATTTTTGGCACGCCTTCCTGTATATATATATATATATATATTAGGTCCGTAGTCCCCGTGGGTAAAGAATGCGCGAAGGTATTTGAAGATGTGAAAGTGTGCAAGGGAAGAAAAGAACCGAAAGGTGACTTGGAAAAACGTAACTTAGAAGTTACATGAATAAAAATGAAGGCAGTAGCGACAACATCGTGTAGAAATGGGGAGAAGAGAATCGTGAAGAAAGAAGATTTGCACAGCTGTCCATGTAAGATCGTACGCTACATTTTTTATTTTTATTTTCTTCTTTCCCCACCAACGCCACCGCTGTGAGGTGGCATCTTTCCATATAGATTTCACAGCTGGTAATTGATCTACTTTTGCTTTTTTTTTTCCTTCCCCCCTTCCCTTGTGCCGCCGTTTCACATCCCTATTTGCGCCCTCATTAAAATATACACCACCCTTTCATCAACTCGCAGTTGCAACCCTATCCACCCCTCATATTATTTTCTCCATTCGCCATTATTTACACATTTTCCCTCCCCATTCTAAACTCCACCATTTCTTCCCCTCCTCCTCCTCCGGTTACTAAATCTTCCACTACAATGTGAACAAGTTTATGGTATTTTGAACTGAAGAAGCAAATAGGAACCAGAGGACGATAGAATCATTATAGAAGGTGCCGAAAATGTACGAGTAAAGGAAAATAAATAAAAATAAATAAGAGTCATGGAGGAAAATACAAAGTTGTGAAGGGACCTAAGCATCCGATCCAACAGTAAGAAAAAAAGTGGAAGACATCAAGCTACGTTCGGTTGCGTATAACTTAATTAACAGCTGCATCGCACATCCATGAACGGAAAGCACAACCTCCTTCCAGAAATATCTTCACTAAACTATAAAAGTAAGGGAGACAGTTGAGTCAAAACCGTGAGAAGCATCAAAAAACAGTAAAGTTTAAAAAGTTAAAGGCGCGCACCGAAAAAAAAAAATTAATGAATAAGCTGACCTTTTGCAGAGGCACTGAAGTTACTTCATAGCCTGTTCATACGTCCTTGAAACAAACTCCCAATCAACAATAGTCCAAATTTCCTTGAGGTAATCCACGCGCCGGTTTTCAAAGTCCTTGTAATATGCATGTTCCCACACATCCACTGTGAAGACGGGTCGGAGTCCTTTTGTGATTGGGCACCCGGCATTGCTGGTATTATCAATTACAAGAGGTTTACCCTTATTTTTCGGGTCCACACACAACCACGTCCAGCCAGAGCCAAAGTTGTTTGCTCCCGCTTGCATGAACGTGTCCTTAAAACCGTCAACTGAACCAAACTGAGCAGTGAGGGCAGACTCCAGGGATTTGGGCATTGGCTTCCCATTGGGTGTAATGCACAACCAATAAAAGGAGTGGTTGAAGTGCTGTGCCGCTTGGTTGAACAAGACCTTCTTCTCAGAATCATTAGCTAAAGCAACGATAATATCCTCCATAGTTTTTCCATCGTATGTGGCTCCCGCCAGTGCATTCAACTTGTCAACATACGCCTTGTGATGCTTCGTGTAGTGCAGCTCTAACTGACGTGGGCTGAGCACCGGTGCACATCCGTCTTTCCAGTTGAACTGAAGCGGTGGCAATTCCGCTGCTGCTCCATTTGGCTTCTTAAGGTTAGGCAAAGTTGCGTACTGCATGCACGCAAGGCCCAGTGGTGCCATGTGACGGCCCGTTGCGCAACGCATCATGGCAGACCTCATATGATAAGATAAAGTGCCTGCACACACCAGTTGCTTTCCAGTTCCTCTTATTTTCCCTATGCCAAAACCTCGCTCACAAATGATCTATACTCTCCTCGGTTTGAACGAAACCTCTTTTTTCTCCAGTGTGTCGCAAAGCCAACTCTTGATATATAGTGACAGTAATAATTTTTTTTTAATATGTTTTCTTCCACTACCCAGCTGCTAATACGCAAGCTGTCAATAAGTCCGTAATAATAATAGTAATAACAATGACAACAGCAACTACACGGTGCGCGTAGAAAAAAGAAACGTTTTTTTGACTTTTCCTCTTGCTGTATTTTTTAGTCGTAAGTGTTCAAGTAAAAAACTAAAAAAAAATAATGGTAATGATAACAGTAACCTTTAACCACACAGTAAACGATAACAAACAAACAATAATAACAACAGCAATAGTAAGTCCTTAGATGTGGCAACCCTGATGGTCCCTGGTTTCTTTTATTTCCTTAAGCGAGAAAACACACAACGTGTAAAGAGAAAAAGTGGAAACAAAATGAAGAAAGGGTTGTAAATAGTAAGAGGAATATGTTTCAAAAAAAAAAAGGCAATGATGCGCGATACTGGGAAGCGTGGGGAGCCACAAATTTCCTGATCGCAGCCTCGGTGGCGAACATGCCTACGAAAAAGGCGGTACAGTGGGGAGAAACCTATCGCGGGTAGTAGTTTGTAAAACAACAAAAACAACAGAATGAAAGGTAAAGAAATAGGGATCAGATGTACCACACTGAAGCATATGAAGCCTCCCCCTCCTCCGTTAAAAACAAAGGAAGGCGCGACAAGAGGCACGAAGAAATAATTCACGTCGTGAATAAATTTACCTCTTTTCATTATTACCGGTCATATTACGTCAGCTTGTTTTTCCGACAACGCCACAACCGCAAATAACTCAACCTTTACCTGTAAACAGGATCCCGATTAGCCCAACTGTATGTCTTCGATTTAATGTCCGCCACCGTCTGACCTTTATTGTACTGTCTACCTCGTAGAATGTAACCTGACAGCCAATATTTCGTCTTGACGCAATTACGCGGGTGAATCCGCCAGTCTAACGGCACCAACAAGTTTGAAGAACCACCATTACCTCCACCAGCAGGGTGACTGGAAACCCTTTTTGTTTTGGAGTGTACTTTCGGTCGGTGGGGCATATACTCCTCCACGTTCCTCTTACCGAAGTTTCGCTGGTAGCGATACATCACACCTGCCCGACGACCGAACACCGCATGACACTCATTATCAAAGAGACGCACCTCCTTGGAGGGAAGGAGTAATGGAACAAGATTGGGTTCCGCGCCACGCAGCACAACCGCCGCGGCGCCACTTGCACGGCAAATGACACCTCCGTGGCCGGGGTACATCTCAACCGAGTGCAGTTCCTTGCCATAAGTCACTTCACTAAGCGATACAGTTTGCCCTATCGTCGGTAAACCGCTGCTAGATCGTTTGTTGTAACATATTCGTGGAAGCTGCTTGTACGTAAGAAGCTCAGCAACGTACGCACCATTAGCGTAAAGGAAGAAACCAACAAACTTCTTTTTCCTTGGCAGGTGCACAATGCACGCAAGCCATTTGGGGACACGTTTTTGTGGTTTGTGATTCACCATAATTCTATACCCCCAAGAGCGTTCCTCCACACGGCGGTAATGTCCCATCACCACTTTACTTCCTGGGTTCGTTCCCGAGCGGTGCCCCCAGTAATCGCGGCTGGAAAACCCTTGCCAATCGTAATACAGGGGTGTATATATCATCATATTTGCATTCACCTGAAATGGAGACCAAATATCCTTCTGCAAAAGTTGCTGCGAAAAACCATGGTCTGGGGACCGCACGTATTCCAGTCGAAGCGTCATGGGAGGGCCTTCCTTGAAGACACCGAAGTCATCGGTGTAGCCATCATACATTTCGGTATGCTTAATTTGTACATCCTTTCCTGCCTCCAGTTTTGGTTCTGTACCGTAATGTTGGCTACCTTGCTTACCTATTGGATTCGATAGTTTTACGCCTCGCTTTGAGCCGCACAGAACGACGGGTAGAGGTGTTGACAAGTCAGAAACCGCTGCCGTGCGGGCAGCTACTGACCGGTGCAGGACATTTCCATATATCAACGTAATGGGGCGTCGCCATGTTGCCATTTGAACCACTTGTAGCGCCTGTACACTGCTAAGGAAAAGATATATATTTACATGTTACGTGGAAAGAGAAAAAATAGAAAGGGAAAATAATTGTATGCAATAAACAGTGAGTAGACGAGCCTGTGCAGGTAAACATGCATACACATAGCGAAAAAGACAAAACGACATGGCAATCAAGCAACAAACACAACGGAAAACACCACGAATCACAAGGAATATGAGTACCATCTTCTCATAATTTTGTTTGCAAAACTCTCACGTGTGAAGAGAGTAGTGGGAACATTAGATAGAGAGAGAAGGGATGGTGCGTGAGTGATACATCACATTGCTAATATATATATATATATATATATATTCGCTTGTTATTATTAAAAACAGGAAGCAGGAAAACAAGAACTATTACACATAAACATTTGACAAAAAAAAAAGTATTATAGGACAAACGGGAGGTACAAGTAAAAAAAAAACAGAAAAAACAACGCAAAATAGAATAGATAGACACACAACATTAATAAAAAGGAACGTACAAAAAGCGAGAGAACAAAAAAAAACGCCAGTGCTCACACACATATACTATATATATATATATTATATGAAGCATCGGAACAATTCCGTGCTATCCACAGGCTTAAGTTACCTTTGTAATGATGGCGACTTCGTGATGCGCAGTTCTATAGTCAGGCGACTCCCACTAAGTTCGCGCGCAGTTTCACAACCCAAAACACCACTTTTTCCGGTATGAGTAGTGCTGGCGCTGCTGTCACCCCCCTCGAGGGAAGATTCAACTGCCGCCATAGGTACTGCAGTTTCGGTAGCAGCAATACAGCAGTTCGCATCGGCACCACTACCGGAAATCCCCGAAGAAGATAGAAGTGGAAGTCCAGTGAAGAGTGCATATGTGGAAGCGGTACAATTCACAACAAAGGCGTTACCACCAGGTGTCGAGTCTCCATTAGTACACCATTCACTACCGCATTCATTACTAACCTTGATTACGTCGCGACGCTCATTTGTCCTTGGCATAACGATAGAATCATTGCGCAACGCAAGCTCAGCGGAGCGAGCAGGATGCCACTCTACAGGTACGAAGTTGGTGGGGCCACCATTTTTCTCACTGGGGTTTCCTTTTCCATCAACCGAACTCTCAGACGAATTAAGCGACTCCTTCGGTGTGGTTGTCACTTCCCGCACCAAATGAGTTAAAGGTCGTGCTGTTTGCTTTCCCGGGCTTGGTTGCTTTTGAAAGAACGCATTTGTGCATATAAAAATATTTCCCGCTTCTTCCGTTGAACCCCCTTTTGAGCCGCCCAGTGAGTTCTCTTCCGCACTCTCCAGCTTTACAGTTGTTTCCCGATGGTTATCCAACGAGGCGCCCTGTGATTTACCACAGCGATCCGAATAATGGCTGAACAACGCGCTAACGAAACACACGGAGAAGTTAGACAACGAATGCTCCTGCGGTTCTTCTTGCACGTCACGTACGTTTTCTGGTTTTGCCTGTGAACTTATGATAAGTGCTCCCTTCGTATGAGCCTCCGTTACACAATGAAGTGCATCTTTACATGAGTGCACATGCAACAGCTCGTAGTACGTTTGAAGGGAAGGATGCCCTTCTTCCAATACCGCTAGCGTTGCCTTAACTTCCTCATCCGTTAACTCCTCTTCAGTAACAGGAGGTGGACCATCATGCCTCTCCTCGCTGCACACGCCGATACCGGTTGCACTACTTTGTAGCCTCCCTGGGCAAGTGTTATGGCTGATGCCAAACTCGTCAGTGCTGTACGTTTCCCTCCTCGCCAAATGCGAAACGCTAGATCTCCGCCTAAGGTCAGCACCTATGGACATTCGTCGTTGGCTACTCCCAACAGAGCCGTCTTTAGAGACAGTACTCAGTCTCCGTTTCAGTACAGAGTTTTTATTGCCATTACCGCTACCATTGTCCGAAAGGGGCAAACTCCACTCCCGCCGCCCAAAGGCACCATTGGACACGAGGCTCCCTCGTGGTTTACCCAAATGCCCCACGGAACTTCTTACGCTACTTCCTCGGCTGCTACTACCTTCGCGCGGATGAGTAGTGCTTGAGGCCCTCGCTAACATACCGGACGGACAAATCAGCGGGTCAACATGCCGTACAAACGTCACTTCTCTGTCTTCCATTGCACTACTGGTTGCCTCAATAATTCTCGTTGAAAGGTCTATCACACGGTCCACAAGTTTGTTGAACTGGCGCTGCACAAGGTCCACATGACCGTTGGCGATTGCGGTGCGCGTAATATCCAAAATGGACTCACATTCCCCAGGTTTTAAGCCTGGAGAATTCCCTGCAGTATCCATGACTTGATTCCCTGTTACTGTGGTGTGTTCAAATTTATATATTTATATATTAATGCAGAAGCAGTAACTCAACCCAGAGAAAAGGAATATGCTGCAAAAAAAAAAAAAAGAGGGTAACCTATGCAAGGAAGGAACGAGGGAAGCTATGTGAAAAGGTGAAGTTATATGCCAAGATGAAAAATGAAAGAGATTACATTGTAGATACGGGTTAATGGTAAATCCAGCAACGTAAATGTTGGAAGTGTTCGTAGCTATGTGCATAGAACGCAGATCACTAACTAATCAGGTGTAGTAAACAATTTTTATTTACTTAGCTCTCCCTTCCTCTTCTTTTTATCCATTTCTTCTACCCTTTCTCTCTAATATAACTGCATGACAAGCGCAACTAATCGGCGCAACAAAGTGTGGGGAAAAGCTCGAATGCTCAATATATAGACACATTCCGATTGTCAACGTACACGTATATGAATACCATATGCCACCACAACATGCGTAACAACATAACAATATATGAACAAAAATAATGCACATTTTCCCGATACCCCCTCCCCACTGTGAAGTAAACCACTACAGTCTATTTCAACCTCCTAAAAGGAAATCAAGTAATGCTTCCTTCGATTCTTCAACCTGTGTCAGCCAGATACAAAACAACGAAAACGTTTTGTATGCAAATATATTAAAATATAAAACGTCTACGCAACGCACATGCCCTTGGTATCGGTGACGCTCGTAGACATCACTTGTGCACAGCGAAACGGAGCAAAGTGAGTGCCCTGTGTATGAATAATACAGTAAAAAAAAAAAAATGGTCCAATCTGCCTTCCGTCTCTTGTTTCCCTCGCTGTGTTCTGCTATTGTTCGCCTCCCACATCACACACCAACGGCATTGGCTACGTGTAATGACCAATACAAAACTGCGCATTTAAAAAAGAATGTTACTGGAAGCCGAGCTGTCGCTTCACCACGGTGATGCGTTCACGGTCCATCATGTGCCGCGCTTCCAACTCTAATATCCGTTGACGCCGCTGACGTGCGGCTTCGTCCCGAGGTGAGGAATACTCCCGCCGGCGAGCTTCCGAGGGAGACGAATCGCTACTGCCGGCAGGTTTCTTGGAAGTGGCCGGCACTATACGGGGTAAATTGCGAGCATATTCCAGTGCGCGGGCCCTTCGCTGCTGTGCCTGAACACGCTCCGGTGGGGGCGGCTGTCGAATCACAGCCGTTGCCTCCGTCGCGGCGGCCGACTGAGCGCCATCCTCTTCATTGTTACTTTTCTGCTTCTGTAGCTGCGCCCGTTGTTGTTTCTCACGGATATCTTCTATTATGTGCTGTTCAGCTTGGACTCCATACTCACGTTGCCGTTGCATTCGCCTTCTCGCCTCTTGCCGCTCCTCAGTGTCCACAAACCCAAGGCTGCCAAGCTTGCGATTTGCTACCTCCTCCATCAATGCCTTGTACTCCTTCAGACCATGCGGTTTGTACGTTATGGTTCTTTTCTTCTCAGTCTCTTCTGCTCCATCACCAGTAGTATCCCCCCTTTCATCAGTGTTGGTGGTGGTGGTAAAACTGTTCACCGCGTACGCGCTGTTATTCAGCGGTGTCTGTTTCAGTGGCTGTAGTCGCCTAGGGTGCGATGCCGGTCTTCGGTGCTGATCATTACCAGATATCTCTTTTGCACGCTGCGGCTTTGGATGTATCGGGGTATCACCTACTCTCATCTTATCTTCGCCTCCTGGGTTTGAAGCACTTGTAGACCTTGCAGGGCTTGAAAAGGGCTTCCTGTGCTTATATGAAGCATTCTCTGACATGTCTTGAAGAAGCTTTCCCATTGGTTGGTACATAGGAGGTACAATCGCATCGCCGCGCAACGCGTTCGCTTGTTTACCGTCTTCACTGCTTTGGGGAGAAGCGCCACAACCGCCTTGGCGATTCTCAACTTGGCCGCTGATGCCACCACACCGATTGGGAGAGTCCCCAGGAGTTGGTGAAACCTCCGCCACCTTCGACGGTTTAGGCATAAGGGATGTGGAGTAACCATTTCCAATGCGCGGCCGAACTTGAGTCAAAGGGTGTGGCGCCAGGTCGGGTCTTTGTGCAACTCCCAAGGAATCAGCTATCGGGCGGGCAGGGCCACGAGAGGGCGATGGGTTAATATCAGAGCTGGTACGATCAGCAATGAAAGAGCTCAACGGATCAGCGGTGCCGTTTCCTCCACAAGACGGAATATTCGAGAGAGAAAGCAGCTGCGGCCGGGGTGGCAGGGCCATCGGTTCATACATAATGTTGTCTTCGACACTCGGGCATGTCGACGGCTGCACGGCAGTCGCGCCAACGAGTGCACCGCTACTTACGGTATCCGCTGAATGATTCAGCGGTCGTTGTACCGTTCTGTCCTTACAAAGCACAGCACCTTGTCGAGCAACAACAGGGCACGGACGGTGCAGCTGTCCTCTTGTAGGTCTTTTTGCCACTTCGTCTGGTGCACGAATACCTCCCACTATAGTTGGTTTGCCACCCATATATTCGGGTGCTTTGTGCTTTTGATCTATTATACCCGCAGCCAGCGGACCATTCTTCGCAACGGGAGGCACTTTCAGTGACTTGACTGGTCCCGCTGTGATCAACTGCGCGTTGCTACCGTCCTTCCCGATGATTACTGCACGGTTTTGAAAGTGCAGCTGAAACGCAGAGGGAGGAGGCGGCACGTTTTGTCGGTCCTCCGGAGGGTCCCAAACATCCCTGTCTCTCCGCACCATCAACTGTTATGTAAAATATACGTGAATACAGACATAAAAAAGCAAGATGAGGGGAGAGGAAATATGCAAGTAACATATATTTTCTTTTAAAATGAAACAGAAAGAACACTTCTTCAAGAAAGTAAAAATTTACCATTATCGGAAGGAGTTGTTGCCGTCTCGAAAGCAGAAAAAAAAGTTAAAAACACCAACCATGTCAACAATGACAAAAAAAAAACATGAAACACTGATCGGCGAAATACATAAGTAAACCTCAACAAAAAATATATATACGAGAAGCGTACGGCAGAATGTTGAGTAACAACCAGCATACTGGAAAGAGTTCCCAAATGCGATTCTTAAAGTTCCCCTCCCTCTCTCACACGTACAGACAGAACCGCTGCCATTGAAAGTTGCTTCCACATGCACGATTATTGTGATACGGTTGAGCCCGGTGTGAGGCAAAACTTCATGGCGGCGTCTAATCGGGCAATGCTGCGTGTTTGCTCCACATTTTGCAACTCCAACCTACGAACGGAGGCATCGCGTGCTTTGATATCACGTGCCCAGTCCTCCTCCAGTTCCTTCATTAGCGCGCGGCTCTTCGCGAAGGCATTTTCCGATACCGCTTGGCACTTCTCCCGTGATGCACGCAGCGTAGCGGATGTGGAACGGGTGTACCACATGTAAATGAATGCATTGACACAACCAGTTGCAACACATACACCCAACAAGGGGTTTGTACGCAGCGGCTCAAGGAGAGTTTTACAGAGCGCGCTATTTACCATTGTATTGAGACTTTTCAAATTCAGTGCAGCGTGACAGTATTCTGATATGCTTCTTTGTGAACGTCCCCCCCCCTCGTCACAGAACAAATACCTCGCTATGCAACAATAAATCACCTCGTCGTCACTTGTTTGACACAACGCCAACAAGATTAACAATGACAAGTAAAAAATATTCGGCGCGCTTAATTCAAGTTTAAACCTGAGAGTAGTGCTTAATTATTTTTTTTTTTACAGGTCTTGTTTCCTTCCGTATATCCCGATTTCTACCACTTACTACTACTACTAGCACCTATATCCAGTGCTTTCTCAAATGAGATATGTCAAATCTATTCAGTTACTAATGACTGTAAAGTATGCGCGTGTCTGTTTGAATGATTTCCACCCGCGAAGCTAGAGCAGTAACAACCAAAAAAGGGAAAAGCGGAAAAGAAAGTAGAACATCGGTTCACCACATGCGCTAAAACGGCCATACATAAAGAGAGGAAAACGTTAGAGAACCTCTGACGGTGCCAACAGCGGCGATAGAAGAAGAGGTGAATACGTGAGCTCAAAACCTTTGCAATATGATCACATTAAATAACATTTTAAGTGACGAAGAGGAAAACACACTAACGACAACACGGGGACACGCGCACAAGCCGACACATAGGGGAACAAACGAACGAAGAAGGTAGGCGAATCTCAGTGGATGCTTCACATACTTTCAAAAACCAAATACCTCTGTTGTATTCTTGTCCTCCTTTCTTCTGTTGCTAATAGATCATATCTCCTTATCCCTTCAATATTAAACTGCTACTGCCTCATCACTCTCTTGATTGTTGGATCCCTTGGGGCTATTTCCCCTTCTTTTTTGTCGTAGAAATTACCCCCTCTATTTTTATTTTCAACCATGAGTTTCAAAAATCAGTTGCGTCACCAGGTGGTAAAGCAACCCGCACGCCGCAGCGTTACCCTTCACAACCCTTTTCCTCACGCAAACACCACACTCCTCGCCTCTAAAAAAAAAAGTCCCTTACCGTCCTTAAAATTATTTCCTTTCTTAATAATTAAGTCCCTTTTACTTTCGGTTTCCCTTTCCCACACCCCTCCTGCTTCGATCCTCCCTCCTTCGATATTCCACTCTGTTCCCCGCCATATTCTACTTTCATGACATTTGCTTTTATTTATCATTTCTATTACTCTCTCCTTTTCCTATTTTCGATTGATGACGAATACAACGTGCTCGTGCCCTCCACTTCCAAAACTCGCTACTGCCCTTCTCCCTCTCTTCACAATAAAGAGAAGGGGTAAAACAAAAACGAGTGGAGAAAATAAGAACAACAACAACTAGCGGCAAGTAGAAGGGAAGGAATACAACACAACACCGAACATTACATCAGTGATGCGGAACGCATTAATAAATCTAAAAAGGAAGTTGAACGGTGGGGCAGTGACGGCTAGGGGAGATGGTGGGAAGGAGGGAAGAACAGGGTAACGCAAACCCCTCCGATTGGGAAATAAAAGGATGATTCGAAGGCAACAAAGACAAAAAATTAACCAC
Source organism: Trypanosoma brucei gambiense DAL972 (assembly GCF_000210295.1). Taxonomy (NCBI): domain Eukaryota; phylum Euglenozoa; class Kinetoplastea; order Trypanosomatida; family Trypanosomatidae; genus Trypanosoma; species Trypanosoma brucei. Next base: position 1,019,896 of record NC_026738.1, read on the forward strand.
GGGTTTTCGCACACCATAATCACAAAGACAGCAAGGTGACACGGATTAATCGATGTAGCGAGAAAACGTGCACAACCGTCCGTAACAAATATATATATATATATAACCAAAGTCACAGAAGAAGTAACAGTTAAAAGACCAGGGAGAGGGAGCGGACTCCCTCGGGTTAACATTTAGGTGCCGGCATTGCCCTAAATAAGAAACTAACCCTAGTCCTTCTTCTTTTCCTGGGCCTTCTCCATACGCCGCGTAATAAACTTCAGCAATTCATCAAGAAAGATGACTGGTACGCTAAACACAATCACCGCCTTCCAGTCATCAAAGTTTGTTGGGGTGAGAATACTCCACGGCTGTGCCTGTTGCACAACATGCGGATCTACTCCGAGTGGCACAATGTTGAACAGCTTGGCAAAGAACGGCACGTACATTATGATTAGGTGCAGAGAAAGAGATGAAAAAATAGCGAAAAGAAGCCACACATTGCTGCTTGGTCGGGACACGATGAGCGAGGCATTTTCGCTCAGTGCATTCAGTGCGTTCAACATCTCAACCACGACGAGAATGGAGAGGGCGATGGCTCTCGCCGTCTGCGGGTTAGCAAGAAGCAAGCAAGTGCCGTTCGTCATGTCACTGCATGCCGTGTACGTGGTTAAGTCATGCCAGCTGAAGCCATGTCGCAGGAACCACCAAAGGAACCCACCGACTGTAGCCAGTCCAACGTATACACCAATAACCATGTAGCGCATAAACAACCAGCCGTTCACAATCGGCTCTTCCATGCGGCGCGGCCTCTGCTCCATGATGTCGCGGTCTGGAGCATTGAAGCCAAGGGCAGTTGCGGGAAGACCATCTGTAACGAGATTTACCCACAGGAGTTGCACTGGTGAGAGCGCCTCAGGTAAACCGAAGAGGCCTGTTACAAGGATGCACACAACCTCACCAATGTTACTGCTGATAAGGTACCGGATGAACTGTTTTGTGTTGTTGTAGATGGCTCGTCCTTCTTGCACCGCTTTGACAACGGTGGCAAAGTTGTCGTCCGCAAGGACCATTTTACTCGCTGATTTCGCCACCTCGGTTCCACTTCCCATGGCAATACCAATATCTGCCTTTTTGAGTGCCGGAGCGTCATTTACACCATCACCTGTCATAGCGCAAATGAGTCGCTCATCCTTCAGTAGTTGCACAAGCTGCATCTTGTGGGATGGATCCGTGCGACTGAAAAGTACGGCTGTCAATACTGCTTCACGTTTCTGCGCCGGTGTCATTGCATCGAGCTCTTCTCCCGTATAACTCAGCCCAGTGGTGTCCGCTGTAGAAGACAATAGTCCCAGTTTGCAGCAAATCGCTTCCGCCGTCTCCTTGCGGTCTCCAGTGATGACGACAACACGGATGCCCGCGGTGCGGCACTTCACGATAGCATCGCGCACTTCCTCACGTGGCGGGTCAAGCATACCGCATGCACCAACAAATGTAAGGTCAGATTCGACATCCTCGAAAGTTGCAGGATCGTTCAGGCGCAGCTGCTGAACTGCCTTTGTCGGTTTAAAGGCAAATCCAATGCAACGAAGAGCGTTGGCACCACCTGATATTTTGTCCAATTGTTCTATAATGCGCTTCCGGTGTGTGGCATTGAGTTGTACAACGGCACCATTGTCCTGCATGACGTGTGTGGAACGACGCAAGACCTCTTCCGGTGCTCCCTTCACAAAAAGATTGTTTGTGCTTGAGGCCGGTGATCCCGTTACTGTGCTTGTGACGTGCACACTCATCGACTTACGCTTGCGCGTGAACTCCAATGTGGCATTCTTTTTCCATTTCCCCTCGCAAAGTGTACGGAAGGCGTTTACCGCAGAGTCACCTTTTATATTTGCGAATTTCTCACTCATTACCAAAAGGGCTGCCTCAGTCGCTTCGCCAATCTTCTCAACCTGACCTGTGGCTGCGTTGTGGTGCAGGGATGCATCGTTGCAAAGCACAGCGATGTTCGCAAGCTTGGTGAGGGCACCATCTTGCTCCAGCGGTGAACTCACTTGTCTTCCTTCGCATGTCACAGAGTTTGACACAATGTTAAACCTGGAGTCTTTCAACTCATATTCCTTGATGCTCCCGTCCCCCTTAAGAGTAAAGGCATGCAAAACAGACATCATGTTCGTTGTAAGTGTTCCCGTTTTATCCGAGCAAATGACAGTGCAGCGACCCAGTGTCTCTACGCTTGGAAGATCCCGTACCAAGGCATTGTGCTGCGCCATCCGTCGAGTCCCCAGTGCCAAGCAAGTTGTCACAACCGCGGGAAGACCCTCGGGAATAGCCGCAACCGCAAGTGCAACGGCAACTTTGAGGCAGTGCACACTAGGCTGAATGTACCGCGTGAAAAACGTCTCATTCTTTGTGGGTTTATGGGTTGCGTACCAGCGCACCAGGTTAACGGCGAACACAACAAGACAAATATACCCAATGACCTTCGACAAGAGCACACCAAACTCATCCAGTTTAACCTGGAGTGGTGTCTTTACTTCCTCCTGCTCACGCACGTCGCGCTCAATCGTTCCGATCTCTGTCGAGGCACCAGTGCGAACGACTACACATAGCGCTTTGCCGTAAACGATAGCAGTACCGCTGTAAACCATACAAGCTGGAAACCGCTCCTGTCGTCCTTTCACTGCTTCGATTTGTTTCATCGCCTCCATGGACTCACCATTAAGAATAGATTGATCAGCGCGGAGTGTCGTGCTATGTAACTCCACAACACGCATATCTGCAGGGACTCGATTGCCAACAGCAACCTCAACGACATCGCCTGGAACCAACTCCTCCGCATTAACGGTTTTGATGTCTCCATCACGAAGAACAACGGCGGTTTTAGGCACAAATGATTTGAGCGCTTCAATAGCCCCCTCCGCACGGTTCTCCTGCCAAACCCCAACGGTAGCATTGAGAATGAGAATGAGTAAAATGATGAACGGCTCTACAAAGTCTGCGGCGTTATTCTCCACAACGGCCATGGCAAAACTTACTGTCGCGGCCAACAGAAGAATACGGACGAGCGTATCTTCAAACTGGGCCAGCACTAGCTTCCAAAATGGTGTTGGTGGTTCACTTGGCAGTTCGTTTATTCCAAACGCTTGGCGACGTTCCTCCACCTCGTTGGAACTCAGTCCAACCTTCGTATCTACACGCAACGCAGCCGCCACCGCCGCAGGTGTCATCGCCGCGGGGTCAGTCGGAAGGTTCTCGGGTAGCATGACGACTCCTCACGCCACACACAATCAAATGTTTAAATTATGAGCTCACAAAAACGCAGTGGCTCACTTAAACGAAGAAATGTAAAAAAAAAAAATGAATACTTGTAAGCTTATTCACACCGCTAATTGCTTTTCTAAAGTTTACCAAAGGGAGGAAAGGAGGAAAATGTCAACCGTATCCTGTGTGGAGAAAGGAATGAAACAGAAAGCATGGGGATAGGCTACGCTTCAGCGCGCTTCCTAAGGCCTCCAAACGAACACATACACGAACACACGTCTGCCGTCAGCGAAGAGTAAAGAAAGACAGAGGAAACGCCTACCGCAAGCACTAAGTACCCCTCGATGCCACAAAGCGGTTACGACAACAACACCCGTTCAATGTCGACAAGGAAAGCAATAAGGGTAGAGTGATTAGATATGTGTGGTTTACCGGTCAAAATCGCTTACCCTCGTTTCCTTTATGGATCACATTAGAAGAGCTTGATTTTTCTAGCCTTGCGCTGTTTAACCGGGCCCTTACGCTGCGACACCACTCCATCACGTCCAGCGCCCGCCACGGACGACAGGGCTATTTCCTCTGAGCCATCCCATCCGTCTTCTGGGCGATCCAAAAGCTCTGGTGGTCCATCTTCGTACTTGCGGAATAGATACTCGATCGTATATTTCCATCGCTCCTCATCATACCTCTGGCGCTCCAGCAACTTTTCATACTCACGAGGTGTCTTGGGTATTTCCTCATGCGTATGGTGATTCACTACGGGTAGACCAAGCAACTTATATGCTTCCGGTGTGGCGTAAATGGCGTATCGCTGTGGCATTAGTTCCTCACGCATAAACTGCCGTTCCACATAAACCGTCTCATACCGTCGCCCAAACCAACACCCCTTCGCCTCATCAAAGAGATTCACTAAAAATATAACAGGAATCCGTATACTCGGAATCTGCCGCGGCTCACCCACCTCCAGTAGCGGTCGGTTGCGAATTGTACACGGATACGGTGTGGGTAGATACCTAATGTCGTATTCACCTGGGCGGTGCTCGCTCATTGGGTAACGTGTAGCATTCTCCATCATGCGCAGCTTATAAGTGGAGAGTGCCATGCGCTTCCAGTACGGTGTGCGAGCGAGGCGATCACTATAACCCTGTGAGACGCCAAAACGGCCCCCAACCTCACCGCCAGGAGGTGGTGGCATCGTTACTTTAATATCATGACGTGGCGGCGGCACCCAAGGGGCTACTCGTTGCACCACCGTGCGACGCATTAAGGCACTCCTCCTTTTAAGCGATATTTGTTGCACCAATATATATATATATATATATATATATATATATATATATATATATATGGCTTCTGCACCTTTCGAAAACACAAGATATCGGGAAATGATGTTTATAATAGTCACTGTTATTATCACGGATAAACGAGGAATTCGCACTTTCCTGAGCAAGAGCAAATAAGACGCGGGTGCAAAGCGTTAAAATAAATAACATAAAAAAGCCGCACTGAACAAAGGATTATCATTATTAATAATAAACTAAGGGGTTCGTTCCGCTTCATGATTTGAGAAGGTTCAAGTAATCGAAACAATAATGTGTATGGTGTAAGTATTTGGTCGTGTGCGCACCCCAAGATCTTCACTACATACGTCCTGGAAAAAAAAAAAGCTGACGAAGAACACGAACCTCACTAAGTACCAGGGGGGGAAAAAAACGTCGAGTTGTGGGACGATAACTATCTCACTAATGATGACTGTGGCACTTGATATGGGGTCAACAGTGGGAGGAGGGAAAGAGTTCGAAAAACGGTAACTTTCGGCACAACACACGAATTTTTTTAAATACCACTCTCACACCCACAGACATCCAATGAACAACAACAAACTGAAAGGTCCAAAGCGGTTCGCACATAAGTGATTCTCCCTGGTTAGAAAAGCAGAGGTACATCAATTACTGTCACCTAAAATGTTAATACCATCGGAAGTTAGTGATAGCTCTTGGATGGGAATACGGTAGGGCACCCGCAAGACCTTTACCGCTTCTTTTACTTCAAACACCGACTTTCTTTCGCTCCTTCAATTCATAAATGGTACTCATCGTCTTCATTCATCACACCACCTGTCCCCTAACCGCTAAGTTGCAGCTGCAGGGAGTCATCAAGTGCAGTTAGTAGTTCCGGATAGCGCCACCTTGCATATGCAAGTTGAATGGAAGAGATTAGTTCTGACCACCATGCGCGAAGCATTAGCAGTAACACGTACCATTGAGATCTACCCTCATTGCAAATTCTTGCCGAGTAACGAAGCATCCGCAAAGGCCTGTTTACAGGATCATTCAGTACCTTGTTTATCGCCTTTGCTGCCATGATGTTCCGCAAGACTAACGAGTACTCTTTGGGAAGTTCATAAACTATTTCGTTGATCTTGTCCATCTGGTTTCGCATTTGATCTTGCATAAGTCCCTTCGTCATTTTTGTCATCACGCGCCCCTCCGCGGTAAACAATTCATACGGGTGCTGTAAGAAACAAGAGGCAAGTAATGCGTAGTCCTCAATACCAAACTTTTCGGATATCCTTTTCAGTGTCGCGGTGTCATGTGTCACGGAGGAGGTCCAAATAGTAGCCAAATCCCTCCGCATTTCATCCGTTAACTCCGTACAGAGGCCGAAATCTAATAGAACTACCTGCGGTTTCCCGTTCGGTAGACGATGCACTAAAATATTCCCCGCGTGCGGATCACCATGTACGAAGCCCGAAACAAATAGCTGATACGAGAGTGCGTCATAGAGCCATGATGCAACCATCTTGGGTTCAATACCCAACTCCATTAGCCTACTTATATCTGTTATCCTCGCAGCGTCTTTGATCAGGCGCGTCGTCAGAACTCGACGGGTGGAATATAATCGCAGCACCTCGGGGGTAACAACACGGTCCCCGAATCCACCGGCTTTTAGATCTCGTGCGCCCCGCTCGCAGTTGTCCGCTTCTAGTGCAAAATCTAACTCGTTCCCAACGGTTTTGTTAAGCTTGGAAACAATTCCTGAGAGATCATAACCACGAAAGAAGAACCCAGCAATATTCAGCATGAGTTGGATCGTGCGCATATCACCTTTAAAGCGCTGCGCGATGTCTATGTACTGAACCTTTACCGCAACATCGATACCCTCCTTCCTGAGTTTCCCTCGGTGCACTTGCGCAAGGGAAGCGGCGGCAAGTGGTTTGGGATCAATCACTTCGAATATTTCGTCAACAGGCCTGTCGAGATCGTGCTCCAACACCGCCATCACCTCCGTAAAGGGCCGCTTGGCCACGTTGTCTTGCAACACCGCCATCACCGAGCAGTACTGCGGGGGTAGGACATGGTTCAGATTAGCGAAAACCTGCCCTACCTTCACATAAAGGCCACCGTTTGTCTCAGCAAGTTTCACTAAACGGGAGGCGCTGCGAAGGTGAACCTCATTCCACCTCTCTTGATCCTCCACGCCATGAAGACTCCACGCGTAGTCAACGAAGATGCACCCGCTAACATATGCACAGCGAAACACGCGGCCGACGCCATCCAACAGCACGCGGGAAGGCAGCAGCGGAGCTGGAACATATTCCAATGGGGGAACCATTAGCAGTGATGTTGCCACGGCAGCGCTTCCCACGGTTAAGGAAACACAACGGCGAGGGGACCGACGAGTAAAACGACGAATTGTGCGCCAAGCCATTTATTTCAAAGTTACGTGGCTTAGGGTGAGAAGTTCCACCTTCTTTTTGTGATGACTTTCAATCAGTGTGTGGCGGCTGCCGGACCCAAGCTTGTAAGAAGAGTGTAGTGAGGAATTCTCCGCTACGATTGTATGACCCGCTCAGACGAGGTCATCGTATCATTAAATATGCAAGTATAAACAAAGAGGCACAAATAGAAAGAGAAATAAATAACCGTTGAGTTTAGCGGATTCATGAACCAATGGTAACACCGTCAAAGCAAGAGGGAAATAGGCGCGTGCGGATCCCCTCACACGGCTTGACACATTTTAATAATTAGGTTTAGTAGATGTCCAACAAGTGCCATGGGGCACCTCTGTTGGTAGCCCTCATCGCCATACAAAGGACAGCGACAGAAATAGGGGGACCGGCCTGTTAGCACCACAAATACGTTAGGGAGTTCCTTTCCGCAGCCCCTGCTCATGGACAAACCATTGTGCCTTCGTTCGTCGTCCTGCGCCAGCTGGGGTCTCTCTTGGACCGTTTCTCCATCAGATGATGTCACTCTCCCCGCACAAAACTAATAAGGTTAAGTGAGACACCGCTTAGAGAACGACGCAACTACATGGGATTGGTCATAAGGTAGGGCACGCAAATAAGCAGAACACTGTTTCGCCCTATAATACAAAGCTGCAAACGAACCACCAACCTGATATGCCTATGACGTGAAGCGGTCCTTTATTAGTAAACATGCGTATGCATGATCATCAGCCCCCGTTTGATCGATATTTTCGCTGCTTCACATATTTTAATCTGCTTTGCAAACTGCCGTACCCCACCAGTCCCTCCTTCCGCGATCTAATCAATTTCTACAACCTCGTCACTATCTTCGTCCCCGGAGTCGATAAGCACAGGAACAGCGGCTTTGGAAAGGGTACAGCCACCCGCCGGCACATTGGCCTCACCGACAGCATCCCCAGCATCGATAGCTGCGGGATCGGCAGTACTAATTGGCATCGCGAGAAGCGAACTCTCGAACTTTAAGGCCTCCTCAAGGCCTTCCACCACTACACCCGACTGTGGTACCTGCTCTTTGAGTTCTTCGCAATGATGAACTACCACTCGCCACTCTACGTCGTGGTCGAGATCGTCAACAAGAAGATCTAACGGCCTGTGATCATCCTTCATTTGTGATAGCAAAGGAGTAGAATTTAGGGCTTCATAGTCCCCTTTCTCGTACAAAATGCTTGCACCATGAAAAATTGTCGGCTCGTGCATATTCAAGTGTTGCTGAAGTACGCGATGAACAAACAATTCGAACGTTACCTGCTTAGCATTCAAATACACGTCGACAGTTGGGTGACGATCGCGGCACACGAGACACTTATCACTGGCCGGATTAGGGGGCGCACTGTGAACAAGGTACATGTCTGAAACCCACCGTACCAACCCCAGTTTGCCATTTCCCCCTAAAACGGCGGAAGGATTGGCTGAAAGGCGACGGCGGCGCACTTGAGGTACTTTTCTAACGTAAATCATCTTCGGTTCAGGCGGTTGATTTCCCCCACGAGACACGAACAGTACACGCACAGCCTGCTGCACAACACCAGCAGCTATAACAGCATTTGTCGTTGCGATAGCGGGCACAATTGCCCCGGCAATGCTACGGATTTCCTCGACCGACTGCTGAGGTGATATATGGAATATTAGAGCACGTAAATTCGACACACCCGCCACAAAATCAACCGCATCATCATCTTCCTTACGAAAGGCAACTCGTTGGCCACGCGAAGCACAGCGAACAAAAGCATCGACAAAAAGTAAAGCTGTTTCATTCAACGACATTAAACAATCCCGAGTCACTCGCGGGACTACGCCCTGGGGATTATCACACGCCGCTTTAAGTTGTTCCGCTGCTCCGTGAATAGCTGTGGGTTCAAGGGGGGACGGTGGTTGCGTTGGCCAAGCAGACTTAATGGAAAGGAGTTCCTCAATCTTCGAAACAAACAAACAACACCCTAGCGAAACCGCTAAGTTGTGCAAATTTAGTTTACCATTTTCTGTGTTGATCCCCTGCCGCTCTTTTTCCTGGTTTAGGAGATCATCGACGAAGGTTAGTTCATCCCCGGCATCTTGTTGTCCATCGCCGAAGAGACGCTCGTACAGCTCCTTTGCGTAGTGAACGCAATGAACCATAGTTGTGGGTCGAGCGTGAACTGTACAGACGGCTAGTGTTTGTTTTCCTGAAGCCTTTGGATGACAATCATAGCATTCATAGCGACCATATACAATGGGTTGAACCTGACCATTGTATCCCATCGTCCCACTCTCAACGAGCGGCACGCCTGCTTGCTTGCACATGCGATTGACACACTGACGAGCACTAACGTTGTCAAGGGCATTCAGCACAACCGCGAATTGAGCAAAGAACGCTTTACCATAGGCTTCATCCTTGATGTTGGCATGGTGAGCGCGAATGTTGGGAGGTCGCCGTGGGTTTGCAGGGATGAACCAGTTCATGATGGCCTGACGTGCAGTGGCACTCTTGGACTGACCAACGTCATCCCTATTAAAAAGGAATTGCCGGTTGAGGTTTGTTGCGTCAACAGTGTCTAAGTCGAACACGTCGATGTCGCTAAACCCGTAAAGCACGAGAACTTTGAGCAGTTCGCACCCGATGCCTCCAGCGCCGACAACGAGGACGCGGCTATCCAATAACACTATGTCTTTATCTGCAGCGTATTGTATATTCGTGCCAGGAGTCTTTATCCGTCCTTCAACAGCTACTAGTGCAGTTGGTGTCGCCGCACACACTACTCTCTTTTCCCAGTACACCGGCAACTCCATGCCACCTACTTCATCAGAGAAGTGAAGTCTCACCTGCGTGAAACTTGGAAACCCTGTAGCGTTCTGAATTTCGTCAAAAGTCAGTCCGGCAGGAATACAAACTTCCGTACCGGCGGGAGTGGAAAGTGACAGAGATAGGAATCCCTTAACAAATGAAAATGAGACACCCTTACCACCCTCATGCACATGTACGTCAATGAATACATCGTCCACCCAAGTACCGTCAACAGCTTCCCGCAACGCAACGCGGACTGCTGCAACAACTGATTCCCGAACAAAACGAACATCGTCAGCAGCAACGCCCTGCGCGCCCTCACGTTTCACACGCTTCACAGAAACAGTCTGTGCTTCCGGCGATAGTATCGGGACGGGAAAGACAATATGTCCGACATTAACGTGCATCCTATCGCGATAGCAACACTACCACATGTAGAAAGAAAGAGAAGATGGGCACACTGATAAAATACATAATAGACAAAAAAAAAAAATGGTCGTCACACACTAATCACAAAGAAATATTATTATAGTCCCTCCAAGAGTAAAAAAAAATGCTCTCAGATTCATCAAAATATAAGGTAAGAACAAGCCGCCTTCATAGCCAAACCCAAGTGCAAATGTCCATAAGAATGTGCATACGTAAGGCCCACTTCAGTGAAGGGGCACAACCCGCACAGGTTACAGAAAATAAACAGTGAAAAAGAAGTAACAGAAAAAATACATCATTCAGAATAAACATAAAAGCACGGAACAAAAGAAAAAAAAAATAGCACAAAAATAAGAAGATGCAGATAATTTAAAAAAAAAGTATGTAAAGTAGTATTGCAATCAACAAAAAGCAAAAATTAAAAAAAAACTATAATCAGTAGGTAACAACACCCAGTCGAAAGAAAGTAAATATGAAACTAAAATTGTTGAGCCGCACAAATGCTGCATGGCACCTTACCACCTTAACACACGAACAAAGAAAGAAAGAAACACGAAAACACATACAAATACGAATACAAGAAATTGTGTATCATATTGTGACAGTCTGCGACATCAAAGTTACAAACACATTACCTGTGATAAATTATAACCATATGCTGTTTCCGTCCTAACCATTCCAAATTAAGGGACAAAAAAAAAAAAGGAGGACATATCCGAAAACGTTTGCTGCAAGAAATGATCATGTAACGGTGGCAAAAAAAAAAATAACACACCCAAGTGCAAACTCTAAACTTGAATCACAGAAACCCGGTCCATATACTTCCGCTGGCCAGACAAGGCCTGCCGAAATAACGTGTTAGATATCGTTGTTTGATCCACATGATAAAGTGTCAATAATTCATCTCTCACAACCAAAGTAAGAGGAACACCGGCACCAGGTACAATATCACCTCCAAGAGAGCGGAGACGGACACATGTGACAAATGTTGCAAAGGGATCTGTGCACAACTGGTTCAGTTGGCAATACCGCCGCATGTGAATAGTCAAGAGAGTGCTATAACGCCTCCCATTGGCATTTACGCATTCAACTCGAGGACAAGTCTCACTGCTTGCTGCATTGGGGTTCTCCAATTGCTCCGCATTATACAACATCAAAGGAACAGCAGATTCCCCTGGAGGAGTATCGCTGTCCTCAACACGAGGATCACGGCTTGTGGCGGAAGACATTTCAGTCACTGCAGGAGGACAGGGCACGGGAACACAACGCCCCCGCTCACTTGTCATCACCATTGTTCCAAGTGCTGCAGCTTCCTCTTCAGTTACCCAATATTGTGACTTGAATCGTGTATAGAAGGGGTGACTCATAAGCACCAGCCGCAGTCTTCGAGAGAAGGGTCGCCCCGCTGCGCAGAGTGGCGTGGCCTTCACCGACGCAAGCGCAACGCACGAATCGGCCTCCGGAGAGTTCGTTTGCTGCAGGTTGTAAAGAACCACGTTAAACATCGAGGTGCTCACTTCAACCCCAACCTCACATTCCAGCACCGTGTAACCCCCTCGTATATATGATGCATTTGTAGCCCAAACAGGCGATCGGAAACCTCGTAACTCCGCTGCATTCGCAAGTTGTTGTGCCACATCGCCTTCATACAATACACCACGAAGGTTCATCGGTTTGTAGTATGATGGTAGAGATCCAACCCTCGTAACCGCAGCACGCTGGGAAGCGGTTTCACCGAGCAGGTTGTCAAGTGAGTTGCAAATACTTTCATTAATTGAAACTTGAGGATGTGTTGCAACTTCCTCAACAGCACATGCGGGAGTTTCTGATGACATCGCCAGGGGTTTTAACATTTCTCTCCGTCCTCGAAAAAAGACAGCAGAGTGCCATAAACTCCGTGTAACCAGCATGTGATGTGGCACAAACCGTCTCATTGTACCAACGGATGTTTATTTCAAAAGGTGCCCGAGATTTTTTTTAATAATTATATTTCTTCAAAACAAAAAAAAATGGCAACGCACGTCTCTCCGTGTAACGACGAACTCCTACTAAGCTCAACGCAACTAACAAAAATTTAAAAAATAGAAAAAAGAGAGAAGATAATAATGTTAGCATTTAAGAGCGAAAGGGTTCAACGAGAAAGGAATTTTTAACTGTGGGAATCCGTTCTGTGTATGTCTCGCGCAGTTCTTGTTACGCACAATTTTAGGAGACAGAGGTCAAAAGTTTTACCTCAACCAAATTTTATGAAAGGTATAAGAACACGACATTCCGTAGGCTGCAACAAACACTGTCACACACACACACAGAGACAGAGAGACACACGTATACTGACAAAATTCACTTAAGTCTACCTCCGTTTCTTCTTCTGCACTACGACGGTCGCTCCGGGAGGGCCAGCTGGCTTGGCTTGCTTTGGTGTTGACGAGTCTGGCCGCCTCAATAGAGCTGATGCAGCGGCACTGGCATGAGGAGGTCTGTATGGTTGCGGTTTCGCCTGAGCCTCCGTTTTCCGTGGTGAGGCTGACCGCATCGGATACAAATGCGTCTGTTGGGTCTGGACCCAGTGAGCTCCATAAAGAATTGGGTACTTCTGAGTCAAAAGCTGTTCCCCGTTATTTTTATAAAAAACAAGTTTGTTATCGATTCTCAAACGAGTAAATATTATAGCACAGAGAAAGATGTGTGAGTCTGGTGCCCAAAGTTGTACACTGCACTTGTGATTGAACTCACCCGTCGATACGGCTACGGTGGAAGTCGTTTCGGCGGGGCCACGTCCGTTGCTCCCACTTGATGGAGGCCGAACATCGAAGAAGACAAAATCTCCTGCAAGGTTCCCCGTTCCACCGAGAGTGCAGAAACGGCCATTCGGTGACCACAAAATAACATTCCTTGGTGCTTCACCAAATGTCATCAGCGCAACACCCGCCTTGTCGTATAGTGTTGTCTTGTTGACGGGCATCTTGCCGTGCACGACCATAAGCTCGTCAACTGTCGGGCTCCATTGACAATCATGAACTGATTCCCCGCTAGGGAACTTTATCTGTTTTATCTTCCGCCCGCCTACGTCAACGAGATAAAGTAACACCGTACCATAGTAGCTTTTCCCGCTTGCGTCTCTCTCAGACTTCACGAGCACTGCCAGATGATTTCCCGAACCACTCCACAACAACGTTGCTGACTCCGCCCGGCCGAATGTTGCCTGAAACATTGCTCCGTCCCCCAAATTAGGCAGTCTGTATATAAAGAGGGTTCCCTGAGTTTGTTTGTGAAACGGTTTGAACAAAGCAAGAATGGGCATGCTGCTGGGGCACATTGACAACTCAATCTCTTTATCCTGAGGTAGTTGTAGGTCCAACTTGGAAAGTGCGGCCGCGTCCTCATTGAGCAGGTTACCATTCAACACGTGAAGGCACCCCTGTACTGGTCGGACGCAGTACAGATCCTGTTGGGTCCAGACCATCCCCGGCCAGCGGGCTTGCATACAGCGACGCAAAAGTTGCCCCGTGGCAGCATTGTAGAGCGCCATATTCCCCTCCGGTCGCTTGCTGTCCATCACAGAGTATGTAACAAGCACTGCGCCGGTGGCGGAGAAGGACAGCGCCACTGTGTTTCGTTCTTCCACTTCAAAGATAAGATTCAGCTGCCACGAATGGTTTTCCGATGGAGTGACATCATTGACTGATTTCCCCACGGGTACCACCTCGCTGTAGCGCACGTGAGTCGCAGTGGCGTGGGCAAACGCGGTGGAGCGAGCAGGGTTAAAGCACACTTCGCACTCACGATAATCACCTGTCATGGAACTGCTTTCGATCTCAATCAACTCTTGTTTCTTCTCGGAGAACAAAGCGAGCAGAAGGCTGTTGTCCTTCCGGAGGATGAGTGGGAGCAATGGTACACCCACCAACGAAGTATCGGACACATTCGACTCCATCAAGTATGAAAAAGGTTAATGAAGCAGCAATGACAATCTTGCTCGTTCTGATCCCTCTGTCACCTCTCAGTGCGGCGCCCGGTCGAGGTACCCCCCCCCCTAATCAGAACTCTGCGCGCTAAAGCTTTGGTTCTGTCGCTCTCTTCTGTGCAACAGTCGTGGTGGACCTGTACTATACCGCGCTGCTGCCTACCTTCTGCCTAATTGTAGACTTACACTCTTAATTGACCTAGATTGGATAGCTCCCTTGCCAAAAAATATGTTTGCTCAAAAAAACAAAAAGACAACTAAAGAAAAAAAATAATACTAACATCTCAAAACTACGGCACCTGCTACAACAATAAAAACATACGAACGGAAACGAACCAAAACCAGTCGAAGAATCACAACCACATCGGGCAATCCAAGTCCCAAACAAATTGTCCTCCACGGAACTCTCTCTATCGGTTCTTTAAAGGACATCACAATCGCATATCCACAAATCTATTTAAAAGTGTATATTCATATATTGGTTCCTGCCGAATTTATCTCTGGAATCGGCATTCAGTTATCTCTAAACCCGTCGAAGAACTGCTAAAGGTGTTTAACAGTCCTTCACAAAACCTGCTCCACTGGCATCGGCAACACTATAGGAAGATTTGGTGGCAAGGGATCATCCACTCCGTAACGACTCAGGTGTGGGTTCCATTCTATAATGCGACCTACCGCTATGTTTCGTTCTGCAGCTATGGAATGGAGTGTTTCAAGCTCACATCCGCTAACAGAGTGATCGCGGCTACTTGTAATATAGTCACTCTTTTCCGCGGTAAAGCTGGGTGTTTTTTCTGCGGCAAAACTGGGCGTCCTTTCGGCATCTGGCCCGTCACGCTCACCTGCTTCTTCAACAGTGGCTGCTCCGGTAGGGCCACGAGGCTGCCCCAATTTGTTGTTACTGACGCTTTCACATTGTTGTGCTGGTTCCAGAGCCCCACCGGAGGCGGAAGTATCAACCTTTGGCTCACACTGAGGAACAGTATCATCAATTAGGTTTGGTGCATCCGAAGATGATGAACGGTCGTTGCTCTGTACATCATTAATGCTACCGGTCTCGTCTACAGTCGGTGCGGGAGGGAAATTTGCAAGTGGAGGCATGCTCGCCTTGACTTGAGAGAGAAGCGACGGTGGAACAACGACGGAGGACAATCCGGTTACAGCAATCGCGTTCTCAAGCCAGCACGTCTTGCCCTGTCCGTTTATTTCACCGGCTTCTCCAAGGGATCCACGCGCCGCAAGCATCGGCGATGCAGGTGAGTAACCTGCATGCGAATACGAGCCGCTGCGGCGAAACGCGTCTGTTGCAGCACCCACTCCTGTGTCGACAGGCATTAACCCTCTAGATTCTGGGGGCTCAACTTGCCGTCCCTCCCATTCATCGCAATCTGTTCCAATGCTCTGCTCTCTGAAAGGGGCGCTGTAGCGAACAGGCGATGGCGAAGGCAGCATCATCATTGACCCTCGTGTGTTGCTACCACCTCTCACCCCCACAACACTTCGCGGGTTGCTTTCATCTCGCGGTTCGGATAAGCCAGCCACTCCCACACTGCGAGAACTCTCCCCCTGAGTGCTTGGCAGCGGGGCAAGCGGTAACGGACACTCTGTAACACCAACGTCGTCTATCCCGAGGAAAACCTCCTCACCGCGCTGATACATTGCTGCCACCTCTTCGTCCTCTACCGCACGTTGCGTACTTGGGCTTTTTTTAATTCTAATATATGTATTTGCCGGCAAAATCTCATCATCGGCATAAACAGATAGTTTTGGGTTGTAACTGCGGAGTTCCTCCACGGGCACATCGCTGCATTTGGCAATGCTGCTGATCGTCTCCCGCTTCCAATCAGCAATGGGGTCCCCCATCACATGTTCCGTCGCTGGCGACGCCGGTGCCCTCGTAACCAAATCGGCTCCTCCCCTCAACTGCTGTTCCCCCTTTCTATGATCTAACGGAGTACTCTGGTTCTCTTTATCTTCTGCGTCGTCTGCTCCCAGGGGACGGAGACATTCATTTGCTTGCCCGCGCTTCTGCCATTCTACTGCCCTGCGGACAATGGCTGTCGTATTGGCCAGCGACAGCAGCAGTTGGTGAGCCTCATCATGAGGCAGCGTGTGTGGAAGGTCCAACTTGCTGAGTACCTGCAAAAGCCTGTCGATCTGGCACGATACGCTATTCATCGCGTTCAGTCTGTAGTAACTGGGATGCTCCTGGTAACTTTATGTCAGCAACTGTTCTTGGGAAAAGGTGCGAACGCACTTGCGATAAATGGAAAAAAAAAGTGGTGGCAGAAAGAGAATGTAAGAAAAAACCCTTATGTGTCGTCTGAGGGGAGCCAAAACATGCACTGCCCACAATCATAACACATCAACCCCTCGCTCCTCACCGACACGGTAGGGCGACAGTTCTTGTCAAAACAAAACCGTATGCACGCATATGTGTTTTAAAAGTATAACGTGTATCAAAAAGGAAAACGGAGAGCAAACTGTGAAGTAAAAAATAATGAGGTAGTTGGGAAAAAAATGTGAAAAAGACAGTTCACAAGAAAAAATTACTCATAACAGATGAGACATCACCACATATAATCTGTTGAAAATAACGGCACTATCCCGCACTATTGTGTTACTGGTCTTCCGAAAGGGACCTCATTAGGGGAAGAACAAGCGGTAGAGTGAGAACAACGGGCGTATTGGCATACTGGGGGCTCAGGGTCGACGACAAACTGGCGTGAGCTCCGAACATTTGCATGGCGTGTGTTAGTCGGAGTTGTAACTCCGATATAGTCGTAAGTGCACATTCATGAAGCTCTTCCCCACGACGCAGCCAGTGCGAAACTTGAGCACTAAACATCGCGTCTGAAGTCCCCTTAGGGTCAGGATCCCCCTGCAGAGCACCGGCCATGGGAGCGCTGCCGATATTAGTTGCATGTGATGAAGTTGACGCTGCTTGTTCTGTAATCTCCCTGTTAAGAATACACTGAGCGCGGAGCAGTAACTCTTCGACTCCTTCTCGGGACACCCGTGACGCCGCCGTGTTTGTGCCGCTTGCACCTGGCCCAGATTTCGCTTTTGATCCAAGTGGAAACGGTGTCTGGTCGCCCCTCGTGTCAAGTCTGAGATCCGTAGGATCCATGCAGCCCGATGAGTTTCTGGAGATACAAAAATCATCATTGCGGCTATTGCCACCATTGTCAAGAAACTGGGTGGAGCACTGTGGCGCCACTGCGGGTGCAGGATCGCACTCCTCTGATGGACTTGGATCAATTACCTCCAGGTCCACCGCTGTCGCACTTTCCCCCTGAGCATGTGGAGGCTCAGCCGCTAGTAGTGTCGATGTCTCTGTCGGAATAGCAACACAAGACGCTTTGAGTTCGTCTGAAGTAGAATCAAAGGTGAAATCCACGCATAGGCTTTCAGCACGTAAAGCTGCGGTGTCGCTGGGTGAGAGAAAGCGAAAGGGGTTCACCGCGTCTACCTCTTCGGCCGCTTCCACGCTCCGCGCTGGTCCACCGCTTGGTGCCACGCCTCCTGTAGGCCACGCATCATCGCTACTACAAAGATAATCGAAGCAAAACCCATCAAACAACGCGGGCTGAGCGACATCCCCCTCGCCACCGCTCGTGTTACTTCCGGAAGGTTGGACGATACCACTGCTTTGCATACTGTCAAAGAGGAAGTTACCAAAGGGTAAACCATCGTCTGCGGTAGTGGTTTCTTGCGCAGCTGCTGCCGTTCGATGTAGGACGTCGACCCCGGTGTGCTGAGCGGTAAAAAAAGAATCGTTAGAGGTTGTTGTGACGTCATTACGGCTGCTCGATGTTGCACTGTCCGCAACAGCACTTTTGTGAAAGCTGGTCCGTTGATTATGTGGAGACTCTACTCTCATTTGCATCGTGGACAATGTCCTTTTTGCAATGTTAGACTCCCCTTCGCGCGTAAATGGTGAAGAACGAAGAAAAAAAATGCAGCGTCAAAGCGGAATCGTAGCATAAATCACATGAAGTTTTGCATGAAACTGCAAACGCTTCGGAATATGTGCCTTCTCCAGCTATGTCAAGCCAGCCCACCAGATTATCCAATAATCACACAAATAAACAATGTAAGCTGTTGACAAGTTGTCAAAAGGGAGGAAACCCCCTTTCTACCACGCCGGGGGCAGATGAACTTCTGTTCTTGTTTCCCATTAAACAGATCCCCCAAAGTCATCAGTTAATCGCAGAGGGAGGTAGGCAGCGTTTACCGTAACAACACAGCGGCAGCCAGTCAAAACGGGGTACACAAAAGCTTGTGACTTTCTCTATCTATAAACAAAGGGAAGAGAACAAGAAGGCTGAGCCTTGAGGCACCAGCCGCCCAGGAGCGAAAACAGGCGGGCCCTAACCCTTCCTTGACATCCTTGTCAGCATCCCAAAATTTCGTCGAGGAGCGCTTATGGGGGGAACGAAGATAGGCAACTTCTTGCAGATGGGCATACGACTGCACATTTTGCACATGTGCGAAACTGGAAGCCGCTTTATGAGCGCTAAGGTTTCTTAACCGCAAGTTGTACCTGTTGCTGAAGCTTAGCGACGGCTTGCACTAATTGACCATGCCGAGCTATGTTTTCCTCCAAACACTTTCGGTACGAATGAGCGTCATCGCTTGCACAATTGTCCTCTTCAACGGAAATAGGTACGGTAGGCAACTGTCTGCTGGTCATCGGGAGAGCGACCAACTGATCGGGAGCAGGTGAAGAATTGCCCTTACTTCGAATATGACACATTGGCAAGCAGCATGTGCGGCCAACAGGGTTAGCACCTGCTTCAACGGGTACGGCAGGCGGAACCCGTGAGTTGTGGGGTATATGATGTGTGGAAGTCAGCAAAGGCACAGTCCCGATCGGGGTAAATGTTGGAGTGACGACACCAGAAGGGTCAGTGGCCCATAAATCAAGTCGCGAACATGCTGCCTCGCAATTCGTGCGCAGACTGTCGCCACACAATCTCCTTAAGGGGACAGCAGACGGGGAACCTGGTTCGGTTTGGGTTTCGGCCGTCGCCATTCCACAGCTCACTTGTATGCCTACAGAACGTTGGCTACCGTGCATCCTAAGACACAACTCGTGACCACCAACTGTTTCGGTGTGTGCACCTATTTTCCCTTCAAAAGAGTAAGGCGGTTGCTGAATGAAGTGATGCTCCCCTTGATCTATCGAGTCGCCCCCCACATTCAAAAGAGCGGCACTGACACACCCGCGATGCTGCGCAATGGGGTAGCGACGAGGCATCGTGCAGACATCCACTGCAGGAACGGCAATGCTATCGTGTGACTTGGAGGTGTAATTTGTCTCATTTAAACCGTCTACTACTTGTTGTTGCTTCTCGTTCCCTAGCGCACACCCATACTTGGCGGAGACTCGGACGTCCCCTGCTACCGTTCGAAACCAATGCACCGCCGGTTCTTCGACAAAATTTAGGTAACGCTCCTTCCATTTAGCAGCCTCCTCTTTGAGAGATTTCATATTAGTTTCAAGGAGAAGCCTGTGACTGCGTTCATGCTCTAATTTTTGCTGAAGAATACGAATTTCGTGGCGATGATATAAAGCTTCCTGCTCCTCACTTATCCGAAACACAAGCTGTTGCACCTCCCGAAGCTGTGCATCACTTTCAGTCATTGTTTTGTCGTGAAAGTGCTTCAGTCGGGCATATTTCTTCTTCCAGTGGTTAGTCGAAGCGTCGCTACAGGTGGCATTGACCCCCTCCCGTGCAACTGTCAATTTCTCATCGGCGCCGACAGCTGGACGACATGTGGACGGTGGCTTGGTACTGCAGCACTCCGGTGGGCATGACTGGTGCTCACCACAGACGAAAATCGACCCCGACATATCTTTCGTTACATTTGCTCCCTCCGAACACTCATTCTGGTGTCGTGTAGTGTAATTAATACTGACGGTGTCGCCCATCCCATTAGAAGTATACAAATGCTCGTTTTCCACGGCAAGACTGCCAGTGCTTCCTCCATCGTGCTGATTAATCGTGCCGTGTTGGAAAAAGTCGCTTTCGCGATGGTGCGACTCAATCCGATGCCTCAACACCTTTGACTCGTACTGCGCCTCCGCCAGTTGCCGAACTAATTCCGCCACTTTGATGGGTGTGAGTACTACATTGAGACCAGTGCTACTAGAAATTTGAGATCCATCCTTTGTAGAACTCATCCTCTTATTTGAGGAAAGGAATAAAAAGGAACTGATCTCTGAGAGTTGACTGCCACCGCACAACACCACAGAAGTAAGCGCTGAAAACTTTCACTACATGGAACGCGTAACGGAGGACTAAATGCGTGAAGGGAGAGGTAGGGAATGGGAACGATTTGAAGCGTGTCTCGTTGCGTTTACCACCACAACCTTTTTATTAATATACAAGGTAAGGCATAGTGCAAACCCCCAATAAAAATAGTATTGTAAATTCACATGTCACCACGTTCTCCAAAGCTCATTTCTTATCACGCATCATCTATCTATATGATTGGTGTAGTACTCCTGTAGAGCCTTCTTTGTTCGCTTGTTAACAGCGAGTTTCGCTTCTATAGCATCCAATACGCCGGGAGGAAAACCATTGTTGCCTACCTCAAGTACTTCTATAGAGTTGTTGAGTAACAGTGCGTCCACAAGCGGGTAAAAACCGTAAAGCGTACACTGCACTTCTTTTCCATCAACCACAGTATTGTAAAGTCCTCTCCGGTATAACCCTAGGGTATTGAAACGCAAATCAACGTGCTGAAGCATGCAAGCCCGACTTGCCTTCACGAGCCATTCCGCTATGGCGCCCACACACGACTCACAACAGCCACTTACCATGTTGTCAGCGATGTGAACCTCCCGAAGAGCCGGGTGATATCCCATAGCAGCGCACAGAAGTGCAAACCCTGGGGGGCGAGTACCAAAGCGGTTGCTTGATACATCAAGTAACTGAAGAGAACGCAGCGCCGTTACCAGCAACGCAACCGAAGACCCGTCACTGGCACTGATTCCGCGGAGTTCAAGCACGCGTAGACCACCAGTGGAGTGGGAACTTGCACTCAGTGTCTCCGCAAGCACACGCAACCCTGCGTCACCAAGGTAACATTCACTAAGATTAAGAACCTTAAGTGGGAGAGAAGCAAGGGCAGGTGCGAGCGCACGTGTGCCACCTATTCCAAGTGCTGCAGCAGAGACAACGTATGATAACAAGTCCGGTGCATGGGAGTTGCTCTGCATAACCGTGGCGGCTTGCAATACGCGGGAGTTCGCCTCTACTTCAGCAACGTCACAGTATTCCTCATAAAGCCGAAGGAAAAGGTCAAGATATCGCACTGCGCTCGTTCTATCGCCCTCTGAGATGAACGCATTCGCATAGGATTGGTGTCCCTCTGCCACATCAGTCATTAACAAATTGCACGATACTACACACGTATATAAAAGTGTGCGTCTTGTCGGTACCGAAACTGATGGAAATTAGTGAAAACAGTATACAAGCCTGGCCTCGTTCGGGAATGTTTGAGACACTATTTACATCACCATCATCAATATAAAAGGAAATGAAAATGGAGAACTGCTACAGAAGTAGGACATATACATAAGCACAGATACAGTAGTGGCAAAACCAATACCTCTATACATCATAAGAGCAAATCACAATAATATTTTTAATTATGCTCAACACCACAATCACACATAGTTATCTTGCATGTTGGCGTTAAAACGATAGGCGGGTGTAAAAGGTATTTACGAACACCCTATGCCTAGTGTTCTTTAAGGAAAGAAATGGAAAGTTTTATCGACAAAGGGAAAGAAAACATGCGTGTAGAAGTTAACGGGAAACCCCCCAAAAAGTTCTGTACATTTTCAGTCACACGCGTACACGTGCATTTTTATGTAGCATGCGCTGACCCAGGTGTACCAGTGGTGATGCAGACCTCAGGTTCAGCCAACTCAACCAACAGCTGGACAGTGGTTATTTTGACACCAATGTGACGCATCATCAAGTACACAATCATTTTCGACCGCTACTACTGCCTAAATCTTGCGCCCCGTTTCAGCGACGAAATGTTCACAGGAATTGAAATTTACCTCAATTATCAACCGGACGCATTTTAAGTCTGAATTCTATTTGGCCTCCGCAATCACGAGAGCGCTATACACGCACCAAAGACAAGGGTCGCAATTTTCTCCGCTACGTCCACTTACAAATCTCAATACGCATCAGACACGTCGCATCGTTAGACCATCTTCACAGAAATCTTCAACGTAGGCGACAATACGCCTCACATTGGAATTTATGTCCTAAAAAATCCAACGTCTGAAAATTTGTGGTAGGATACATTCATTTTCCTTTTTAATAGGGCAAAGGTAGCCTTTGTTGGTCTGACAACTCACCAAATGCGTATCATGCCGTCGTCGCCTCTGCAACTGGTACAGAGCGCGGGTCACAGCGAATCCAGCGGGATCACTCCACTAATTGATCAATTTTTACCCGACAGTTATGCAACGTGACCTCACAACGTCCCCCTACTGCTCATTTCGTTTCATTCCGTCGCATGAGCATTGAAGCGAAACAATGCAACCAAAGTTTATGAAGAGGTTCACAATGTCGATGGGAGAAAATACATGCACACACTGCTGGCTAGGTTAAGTCAAGCAGTTCAAATGGATTAGCGCTAAACGCAGTCATGTAGGAAATAAACACGCAACTCATCTTCGGTTGCTTCCACCGCCAGAAAGTACAACAGATAGGCCGCATCCACAGAAACTTGTCGGGCCATGTTGCCTACGTGCCCTTCAGAGAGGGGTACCATTTCATTCTTCGGTCCGAAAGGGCATAGTAACGCATCCACTGGACAGTCAAATTCGCCTACGATGCCGTTACAAATAAGCTCTGCCCAACAAATAGCCCTCAACACAGCGGTAGGAACAAGACAAGTGTCTGGGCTAAACTTCCGACATACTCGACTTACATATTTCAGTAACGACAGCATTGAGTTGGACGGGGCCCAAACACCAACAGTGCATCCGGGTTCGGTTAGGCGCCGGTGGTCCCAAACTACGGTTCCTCGAGTAAGGACCCTACATAATTCATCGGCCGCCTTCACTGCCGTATGTACGTTGCCAGATACATCAAAAGCTTTGTGCCCCGCAACCGCCTCCTTATACGAGGTAAACAAGGACTCAAGCCACGACGCGCCTTTCTTTGAAGGTGGATAAGAGCCATCCGCTTTAGCCCAAGGTGAAAAACAATGACCGAGTGCAGTATTCAGACTCGACAGCCATGCGTCGCGTTCAGAGCCCAAATTTCCCACCTCCTCGTGTCGTAGATGCTCCAAAAGAACCTTTCGGAGCAAGCTCATGCGACTTCGTATATCATCATTACTCGAAAATTTTGGTAAAAGTGAAGGAGTCGTGATGAAACCGTACCACAGAACAAGCTCCGCATCTGTGTACGAACCATATTGCAGAAATACCTGATCTCCCTTCGATACAGGAGCTGTCGTCTCAAATATGTACGCGCCCATACATCTGTCAAATCTCATAGTGGCATTATTTGTTAGTGAATGATTGAAATAATCGACCCATGGAATGACAGCCCAAACCTCAGGATCGTAAGAAAACCCACGGCTCATGAGGGTGTTATAAGCCCAAATAAACTGTTGCATTGTAAACGGTGTTGCACACGACATCGTGCAGCCACCAGAAGGTTGCACCAAGGGAAGATGCAGCGAAAGAATTGACATCACGATATTGAACTCTTTTTCTAGCTGCATCCGTTCTTCCAACACCTTTCTTCTGTGCCTCTCAAAACACAGAAAGTTACGAAGACACGCACCACCCCCTTCACAGTCATGTGACCTTGCGACGCCCACACAAGTACTGTCCAGGTGCGTGTGTTCCAACAACTCAAGGAGGTTATCGTACTTGGTTGGTAGGGACAATAGCCACGTTCTCATCCAACGGTGTATGAAAAATGGCCCTAAATCTGCATTTCCGCCTCCAGTGGACACGGTAAACATAACTTCAGAGGCACTACCAGCTTTTTTATGGAAAGCATTGTTACTAAACCGACCACATTGCCCTGCGGCAACGAGCAAAGAGAAGATAATCATGGAGCCTGGTGATAACATTTGGTCTAAATCCCCTAGGATATCCACAGATGTCTCCCTTCTCGACCTCCCATCGAAGGGGGTCCAACCGAGACGCTCTTGCTTCTGCTGAGAAATCCAAAAATTAAGATGATTTCGAGCCTTCTGGGCGGTAATCATAGATGACTCTGGAATCTTTACTATCACTGTGTTCGACGGCAAATTTTCCGTGGCAATAACGCCGTGTCCACCACCCATTTGGTGGATTGGCAGTACGCCGATGGAAGGGTGGAAGAAAGCGCCTTCTTCCTGCAACATAAGTTGGATAAGCGACACGCTCTCCATGTTAACAGGACAAAAAGCTTCTACCGATTTTACTACTGATACCAATTTCAGAACATAAAGCACACAATTGAAACTAATGGGGAAAAAGAGATAGCTTATTACTCGCACATGGCACGAAACTAGAACCAACAGCTGAGGAAGTCTAATGAACCAAACAATAAAATGAAGGTCCGGCAACAAAAAGGAACTTGGAGACCGAATATCGACAACAGATCATGGGGATGGAGAGGTTTAGCATACACATGGAGAAAGCAAATACAGTTATCGGTGAGACGACACACAAAAACAAAGAAGCTAATATTACGTGGACGCAGGGCTGAAACACCATTCAGAGCTGGTCTATACTGTCACCAACCCGCCAAAGCAGCAGCAAAGCAGTAAATATATACCTACGTACGTATATACTTGAAGATACCTATCTCCAGAATGGCAAAGACGATCCTCATACCCACATCGCCCCTCTACCGGACACACACACGCACACCCTGGGGTGGCATAAGCACATCTAAAAAGCATACCCAATATGACATTTGGTGTTACAATTTTTGGCATGTCACGCGAGTGCACACATGTGCGAAGGTGAAAGCTTGCTTTACCCCCAAGTAAACAGAAGATGGTTGCCCACCAAGTAAGCCTGCATACAACCCAGTGAGAGAGCGCAGTGCGCACCTTTGTAACAAAGTTTATTTGCACGATATGCGCAAGTAACAGGAAATTCCTAAAAATATGTGGCGTATTTTTTGTAGTCGTATATGTAGGTTGTATCCCATAAAGCTGTCGTCCACCATGTTAATATACAATAGTCAAAAAACAAGAGGTTTCTGAATAGATGACATGGGATATGGTGTAAGCAAAGTAGTAAAGACGTTGGTACGCACCTAACCTCGCTGATCACGTGGGTAAGGTGAAGCACAAAGGTAAAAAAAATAACTCTGATCTCCACTTTAGCGACCTTCAGTATTCCCGACAGACCACCAATTACAACGCAGTTGCACTAGAATATCCCATATACACACTATTAAATATACCATCAACGTTTATTCATAATTTACAGTGTGCTGTGCCAAAAAAAAAATATTTTTGCTTACACTTTGTCGCAAACACATCTCGGTGGCATCACGTGTGCTAACACGGGGCAAGCAGTACGGTAGTGCAGCAATTTCTTCACCAATCTCTGTACTCGGTAAACTGGTCGAGGTACACCCCAGTCTCTTTTTTTTTACATAATAGGGGGGGGGGGGGTAAAGGCTGCCCCAGTGGCAGTGCCACGCGAAAGAGATTGCCGAAGGATATTACCGATGGAATCTCTCCACCAGCGGGAGAATTACCTTACAGTTTTCAACTAGAAAGGTGACAATAAAAAAAACGCACCTCGTTCACGATCCAATGAGCTTGTAAGTGTCACCGTAGTGTACATGTAGCGCCACCGCAACTACCAGCAGATAGGCATATACGTGCATAAGTTACCCAACAATGCTACGTCTTCTCACAAGGCGCAGACTGACCTCCCCCCGTCTATTTACCCAATGCGCCAGACTTTTGCAACGCACAATCCCTCCTAGCACACCAGACAGCCCTTAATTCAGTATCAGCGAATTTGGACACGATAGTTCACAACCCCTCTGTCCTCTCAACCACACTTGTCCGGCTACCGGCACGTGCGCGTCCCATTTTCGTGTACAGCCCCACTTTCCTTCAGCGTAACTGCACGCGCACGTGCCGCTCCCACAACTAGGCAGATTAAAAGGCGGCTGAAAGACTCCTGGCAGTGAACCCCTACACACGTTGCGCCGCACCTGCTTGTTGGGCTCCCGCTCCTCGGCCCCTGTAGGACGGTGTGGCCACTGAAGCGTCCTCTGACTTCATTTACCCGGCGGAAGCGTCCTATCGATCATATTCTTTTACCTGTTAGCTCTCTTTCTCGGGCGCTTCCTCTTGAAATTTAGCCCTCCCCCTCCCCTTAGGGCTCGAGCGTATAGTTCACCGCCCAGAACGCATTGCCACCACGCCCTCCTAGCCTCTCGGCCAGTTCTTTTTTTTTTTTTGCGTTGCCCTCTCCGACTCCTCGAAAGGCTTAATGTTTTCGCAGTCTCCATTCCCCCCCCCCCGCTTTCAGGCCAGTGCTCCCCTAGCTAATTAAAGACGCTGCTTCTCCATACGTGGTGGTATCTTTCAAAGCGGATCTCCCCCACAACAGCCTGTGCACTTGGTATACAAACCCTTTCATTGCCACAGTTGGCCCCAACATATTTCCCTTTTTGACGAGTGTAACAGCGCCTCGTAGGAAGGGTATTACCCCTCAAGGTTTTGTGACCACCCTCATTCTTCATATATCTTGTTTTCCCCCTGCGCAGCCATCTCCTGTAGGGCGTCTCCTCTCCTCGGTTCCCTCTCGTGAGCTGTGTGTGCGTGCGTGCATGTGTAATAATGCGTTTTTGCAGCTCTTTAGAGGGGCTGAGAGTTTTAACATGCATCCGAAACGGCCCTCGACGCACGCTCTGCGGTAGCACACCCGTTTAGATTTGCTCCTGCAAGGCAATACCCATCGGCGACATTAGAAGTGGAGTCTGTTACCATCCGTGGTGCTGCTGGACTTGAGTTCGACATAATGACGTTTGCGGGTGGCCCTCCATTTCGGACTCCGTGTCATTGCGACACATCCCTCGCACATTTTCGCACCGTCCTTTGGTGGCCTCCACCGTGCCGAAGACCCTCTTGTGACTCCCTCCGTTTTAAATATTCTCGAGCTTTCTAGCGAGCACTGCTGTGTGGTACGATCAGCTCTGCAACCGGGCGGTGTGGGTGTATCCGGTTTTCATCTGCACGAGGAATCTTACACAACTATTTTCATTGTGGCTCCTTTCGATGACGGTATGTTCGATGCCCCCCTTTTTTAAAATGTTGTGTTACGGATTCATGTCGGTGCAAATGTGATGTGGATCCTGCACTTAGGGGCGACGATGGTCGGTGGTGTTTGTGGAGCTCCCGTCTATCTGGGTCCCTTCACGGAATCTGTACCGTGTCGTGTTGAGATGGCCTCGCCACCCCCTTTTAAGATCGGGTAGAGGTAACAAGTGAATTGTCGGGTATTAGGGTTACTCTCTTCTTTTGCGTGGAAGTATATTCCCCAACCGATGCAGAAGTGACGGTTCTGTTTGCGGAACTGGTTGAATCAAAACATATCTTTGCCGGTCTTGATGGGTGCGGCAGCCTCTTGATATTTTATTGTAGCCCGAGTAGAAGTGGAGCCGAGATCCGCGGTAAGTTGTTGGCCGGTCATTGTTGTAGCGTATGGTGCGCCACGTGATCTATCGTTTTTTATTTCCCCCTCATTTTCTTCGTAGCCGTCATTTTCCCCCTTTTAGTATTGTAGAAAAGATGTGTATGGATGGTAAATGACGGATCATTCCCCTCGTTAGAGGAAGCTACTTTACTAATGCTTTTGTTGCCTTAGTCAAACTGCTTGTCTAATGAAACCGTGCTAAACTGTGGTGTGTGTGTGTGGGGGGGGGGGGGGAAGGCCGTGTGCCGCGCCTGCTAGCACACCACAGCAGGTAACCATGCGCGGACGTTGCTTACACCTTGGTAGCTTCACTATCATTTTGCTGCTTAATGGTACCGTTTGTTAATTACCTTCAAGCAATGAGATAACCTTCTTATTACTGTTTTGTTTAATGTTGTCTTTTGTTCCACATCCTAAGCTTCTACATCAGGAGAGTGGTGTATGTTGTTGCGCTGACTTTGTACTTTCCCCCTTAGACTGCACGGTTGCCAACATGAAATAACCTGAACTGATTGTTTAACATTACCGTTTGTTTTGTTTTTTGACTACCCTCTTTCTTAGACCACTTACAGGATACTATGTATATCAAAAATATTCTTATTTCCGGATTCCGCTCGTACCGAGAACAAGCGTTTGAGCAGGAGCTCTCGCCGAAAAACAACGTGATCGTTGGGAAAAACGGAGCAGGCAAGTCGAATTTCTTCGCTGCGATCCAGTTTGTTCTTTGTGAGAAATTTATGAACCTTTCTTCTGTAGAGAGAAAGGATCTGTTCCACGTTGGATCCGGGAGGCCTGCGTTGCCCATCTTTGTGGAAATTATTTTTGATAATTCTGATGGTCGTCTTGTAATACCGGGAAAATCTGCTGTGAATGAAGTGCGTATACGGCGTACACTGGGCCTTAAGCAAGACGAATTTCGTGTAAATGACAAACGGTTCACGGCCACTGATATCCGGCAACTGCTGGAAAGCGCTGGGTTCTCGTCAACCAACCCTTACTATATTGTTGAGCAAGGCCAAATTTCAAGTTTGGCAAACATGAGTGATGAAGAACGGTTCCAACTTATAAAAGATGTGGCAGGTACGAGAGTTTATGAAGTAAGGCGAAAGGAGAGCGAGAAGATTTTGGAAGAAACGGAGGTGCAGCACGAGAAAATCGGGGAGTCTATTGCTCAACTCGAGGAGCGTCTTGAAGAGCTTCGGTCTGAGTCTGATGAACTCATGTCGTTCCAAGAGATTGACAAAAAAAGAAAGTGTGTTCAGTACTGTATCCTTAACTCAGACCTGAACGCTGCAAGAGAAGAACTTCGGAGGCTGGATGATGAGAGGAACTCTTACATGTCCCGCAGCGGAAGGGATCATTACGATATTGATGAAGCGAAAGCCATCATCAGTGAAGCTGAATCGGAGATACGTA
The DNA here is from genome assembly GCF_000210295.1 of Trypanosoma brucei gambiense DAL972. Taxonomy (NCBI): domain Eukaryota; phylum Euglenozoa; class Kinetoplastea; order Trypanosomatida; family Trypanosomatidae; genus Trypanosoma; species Trypanosoma brucei. Next base: position 1,049,195 of record NC_026738.1, read on the forward strand.
ATTGCGATCAGCGTATCTTGAGGTTGGAGGGGGAGCTACAGGACCTGGATACGAAAAGGGGCACATTGATGCGTGAAAAAGAGATTGTGCAATTAAATTGTATGTCATCTCTCAACACGATGAAAAGAACAGAGAGTGTGAAAACGAACGTTCTGAAGAGGGTTGGAGAACTGAACAAACAGATAGCAGAGACGAATGCTGGCTTGAAGAAGAAGCTTGCTATCATACAACGGGAGCAGCTTACTGTTGATCAGAAAAGTGAGGAACTGTCCGCCATAGAAGGAAAACTTAAGGCACTTGAAGCGAGACGGGCTCGTCAATTGCTTTTCAAGAACAAGCAAGAGCGGGACAACTGGCTTGCTGAAGAGTCTAATAGAAACAGAAAAACCATAGAGAATTATAAACATGAATTAAAGTTTACGTGTAGTGAGATACAGAAAGTTGAAAAGCAAATTGAGGATGAGGAAACTGAACAGAAAAATTGGGAGGAATCATTAAAGAAATCAGATTCAGTTATAACGGAGCTTAAATCAAAGTACGAAGAGACGATGGCCTTCAGGAATTCACTGAGCGTTAAAAAGGGTGACCTCTGGAGAGAACAGTCTGCCCTTGTACAGACGGTTCGGACACTACGCGAGAATCACAACAAAGCCCGCAGTCAACTCGAAAAAGTAATTCGCTCAGATGTTCGTCAAGGGTTGCAGTCTCTTAAAGAGGTTCTGGACGAGCTGGCCGACCCATCGCTAACAAATGCTGTACATGGCCAATTAATTGAGCTCATCGGCGTCTCGAACGGCTACGAGACAGCTGTTGAAGTGACAGCTGGTAATTCACTCTTTAACGTTGTTGTTGATTCATTCGAAGTTAGTGCGATTTTGCTGGAGAATATGAACAGCAGGAAAAAACCTGGACGTATATCATTTTTCCCAATGGATACGTGTAGGGGCACGGTGACACGGTTCGGTGAAGGTGTCGAGTGTAACAGCTTGGCAGACCATATAATTTGTGATCCGAAGTTTGCTGGCATTGTTGCCGAACTATTTGGAAATACTGCTGTTGTGACCTCCATTGCAGATGGTGAAAATGTTTCAAAAAAGTACGCATGTGACGCGGTAACGTTGGATGGGGATCAAGTCAGTCGGAGAGGTGGTATAACAGGTGGTTATATCGAATCTCGGAGTTTGAAACTCTCTGCTTTCAAGTATGAAAAGGTTGCTGCTGCAGATTTTTTAAGAGGAGATGAGGCCCTGAAGAGGATTACTCAGGAGTTGGACAACGTTAACCAGGCCTTAACAGGTGTTGTGACCACCCTTAGCTCGCTCAAGACGGAGATGTCCTCCATAACGAAATCTAAAGACGGCTCACAAGTTGTCGAACAACATGCACAAAGAAAAGCAGCACTGGATAGGCAGAAGGATAAGTTATACGCATCAAAGAAGCAGTTGGAGGACATGATAAATACTGCCCAAGTAAACATAGCCACCTACCAGCATGAGGGAAAAGAAGCGTTCAAATCGGCATGGAGCGAAGGTGAACAACGAGAGTTGGAGGCGCTGGTGAAAGATGTCGACGACCGCCGCATGGAACTCTCAAAACTTCAGCGGCGGAGTGCACAGTTGGCTGCGGAAGTGAGGGCCTTGGAGGATATGCGGCTTAACTTAAACGTCCAACTCACGGCTACTAAAAAGTTCTTTCACGATTCCGCTCAACTCAGTACAAGTAATACCGCTATTACTAATGAAAAAGAAAATCTTGACGATGATATTTCTTTTAACTCGCAGCAAGCCAACGAAGTCTACAGGTTATTGGATGAGACCAGGAAAGAGAAACTTCGCAGGGAAGAAGAAGTCGAGAAGCTTAGGAGTGGCTACCTTGAGGCTCTGAATTCTATTCAGGAAAGAAGAGATTTCGACGGAAGGACTCTAATGCAGCAGGCACATTGCATTAGACGTCGTGATGGCGCGGCGGAGAAGATAAGGCAACTGGGCGTAATACCCAAGGAAGCTGAGACATATTCTGGGTTGTCCAGAGAAAAACTAATACAAACACTCAAAGAGTGCAATAAAGCTGCTGAGAAATATGCACATATAAACCGAAAGGCAGTTGATCAGTACAATACATTAATGGAAACGAAAAACGGTCTTGTCGCCCAGAAAGAGGATCTTCAGAATGAACTGAAGAGTATTCGTGACTTAATGGACCACCTCGACTGCAAAAAGGATGAAGCAGTTGAGCGGACATACAAGCAAATTCAGTTGCACTTTGAGCAAGTTTTCAAAGAGTTAGTTACGACCGATGACTGTTACGGTAAACTTCAACTCATCATGTCAAACACCAGAAAAGAGGCAGGTGAGGATCCGTATGTTGCTGTTCAGATAAAAGTTTCTTTCGGACTAGGAGCTGCCGTCACTGACCTGAAACAACTGAGTGGTGGACAAAAATCACTTGTGGCGCTGGCGTTGATTTTTGCTATTCAGCGCTGTGATCCTGCACCATTTTATCTTTTCGATGAAATCGATGCTGCCCTCGATACTGAGTATCGGGCGTCTGTAGCGAAGCTTCTTTCTAAAGAATCAGGGTCGTGCCAATTTATTACAGCAACATTCAAAAACGAAATGCTTGACGTGGCCGATCACGTGCTCGGTGTTTTCTTTCACAACAAAATAAGTCGTATTCAAGCAATTACGGTTGAAGAAGGTAACAAGCTTTTGAAACAAGCAGTTGTTGAGGAAAGAAAAAGAGTCCGTGAGCATGTTGAATGATGTCGATAATTTTTTTTATTATTTAGGTGCTAGGGCATGTGGGGAGGAAAGGTTACTTATTATTTTCATTTTCTATCTACGCCATTTGGATGACAGAGGGTTCGCTGTTCCGTTACACTGAGCAAAAATGTAACGCAACGTTTTACATACGAGTATGGCTTGATGTATAGAACATTTTTTTCTTAACGGCATTTCTTTACATATGGTAACAGTAGTTTTACTTGGGTAACATATTTCCACTTCCTCTACCTGACCAATTTACTTAGCATCCTATATACTAGAAAGGCATATAATATGTAGTGTCGGTTCTTGTGCATTGGAAAAAGAGGGCGGCTACACGGTCTTTGCTTTGTGCAAAACTTGTTGTTACCCTACGGGAGTTTTTCCTTTGAATACCGTTTGTATACCCTCAATTTGAAGTTTTTCAGCGTCTTTATGCCTGTACGAGCGGGGTAACTTCGTGAAGCTGCGACCCCTTGAATACGTCTCTGACTCGCTGAAACACACTAGCGTGTGGCAAAGGGCATATTCTTTGTTTCGGGAGATTTCTGGCTTGTTACTCTGTGGTCGACTTATGTGTGTTGCTCACGTGGCTGACAAGACAGAATCGATAGACGACAAGTAAGCGCCACCACTACAGAAGACTGTCACAGAATTTGGTGCAGGAAATGACTGTTACAGTTGTTTGAATTCCCCTCATGCTTTGCAGCAGCGCCTAATCTACCGCTGATTTAACGTGCAGTGCTACACCACGCCTCCCACAATGTACGACCTACAAAGTGAACGGGTACAACTCCCTGCCAGGAACGGGCGGCGTTAAGGCGGCAATATAGAAAAGACCACTGTTATCACGTAGGCAAATATTTTTTTTTTTGCGTTCATCGACATGTAGTCGTACATAAAACGAAATGACTTATTGTGACATTAACCACTCCACTTACATGTTAATACAATATTCGTTTTTAATATTTTCTCTGCACGTCAGCCCGACCTGTGAGCTGACGCCAGCGGATAATCGTGTTCAAATTTAGCGTCACCGTATTATATATTAATATGTATATATTTGTGCAGAGCATAAAGCGACCCTGCACGTATATCGGCTTTCTAATGTTAAAATAAGTATTCGAGAAGGCGGGACAGTTACTACACTACGCTCATGTGACTGCAAGGTCGCTTCACCGCCATTGTAAAAATGACCGTATACTGGAGAGTAAAAATCCAGATGAAATGTTGTCGCTCCGAGTGCGGGTCAAACAATTTCTTCAGGTTTTGTATAAGTGGCGACATTCGAGTAGAAGTTGATGAGCATACTTAAACCCAAGATTCATAATTGGCATTTCACTTGCAGACAGTGAAGTAGTTATTTTTTTCGGCAACAACTGATTGTCCTCGGCGTTTCATTGTCATCTCAGCTATTATTTTCAACCATCTTTTTAGCCAGCGGTTTGAATACATTTTCGGCAGTGCTCGTTCGTATCGCTGTACACTCCTCCTCTCTCTTTCCCTCTAGATATGTGTCCAAACTGTTAGGAGGGAGCAGTCTATCAAGAGATGGAGGAGTGAAGGAGGTTTTGATGTGGTGCAAAAGGTGGAGAGAAATGAGAAACTATTCCAACTATCCTCTTTCCTTTTTTTCTTTTCTTTCTTTCTTTTTTTTTTGCCTTCTCTGAGTGGAGGTATGAATCGTTTACTTTGGTTGCTTTGAACTTTTCTCCATATGAAGGAGTATGTTACTCAAAGTGTTGCATCTCTACACTTTCACAAATTGTATACATATCCTCTCTCTTTTCTTGAAAACTTCTGTCCATGAATTAACTGTGATTCCTCTTATAGCGTTTTTACGCGTAAAGGAACCATTGTTCCCTTCAGGTGCACCACAGATAATAGCACAGCGGCGCCAACAACCAGCTGCACGTGAAGTATCGTTTAGTTGCATATTTTATTGGTTAGGTTTGTTGCATATTTCACGTGTTACTCATTTTTAAAATGTTTTGTATGTTTCTTTAGTGTTGGGAACGAACGTGCCAACTTTTTTTTTTACCTGACAACTTTTTTATTTAATTCTGCTTTTTCTTAGAGGTGGCAGCAAATAGTGGAATGCACGGAGTGTATCCTATTTTAGTTGTTCCATGCAGACGTGGTGGTATACCGTACCTAACACCCGAACAGGCGCGTGATATTCTTGGAGAAGAAGAGAGGATTTTAAGCCTGTCTATATTTGATGCATACGAATATAAGGATGCGTGCAAAAAAGCGGGAAAAAGTTTTGCTGAATTTTGCGGACTTGGAGAGTTCAGAGTAATATTGACGGTACGGAGCCCGTATGTAGGAGCTCATGCCAGTGTTTCTGCATCTGAGACGGCGGTGTTTGGGGTCCACGAGAAAGGCAGGATATCTTTTAGCAATGAAAGCTGGGCGGAAATCGTAAAGTCCGTCATGCCCAACATGGCCATTACTCTTTACGACAGTGTTCCCTTGCATGAACAACATTCAAAACGGAGGAAGACAGCATCAACAAGATCGCTGAAGTGGGCTAAATCCGCCGAGTGTGCCCCGGACATTGGTTGTGAGTTGATAAAGGCCTCGTCTGTTGCTGATAGGGAAAATGTGTTTGTATACGCAGACGAACTAGGACAAAATGAGACGATTGTACAATATGCATCGCGGTTGTGCGAAATAACGAAGAATCACTACGTCATGAGTCCTACGCCTTCCCTCGGTGCTGTTCTGATGGCGCTGAAGGTTGGTGCTAGTTTCATTGAGTGTGCCTTACCGTGGACGTTGGCGGAAAGAGGTATAGCGCTCGTGTTTGACATGAATCCTGTCCACGGTTGCTCACCACAACGGTATGAGTCGCAGATAGATCTGAATGATCATTGTTTTGCAGTAGATATCAACCCTTTGTCGCAAGCCTGTGTGTGTTCCACCTGTAGGAGACATACTCGGGCATATGTGCACCATCTCCTAACAGTCCAGGAGATGAACAGTTGTATCTTGCTTGTTGTTCATAATTTAGCCTTCGTGGTGCAGCTAATAGGGCTTTACAGAAGGTCAACTGCGGAGGCTCGAGAAAGTCTGCTAACTTGGGTGCTGGCACAGTTGTGAGAACATTCAACTTAATGAACGAATAATAATAATGATGATCGCATAATTTTTTTTCTTTCACGTTCTCCTTTCTATGGAAACACTTGCTCTGTCTTGACGCCTGTAAGAAAGCTCCTCTGCGTTGGTATGTCGGTCTCCTCCATTTTTCTATCTGTTGTATCCTTGTTAGATGGCCGCTGTCCCTTCAGCACATGTGGTAGTAAAGCGAGGGAGAGAAGAGGGTACAGAACAGTGTGGGCAATACAGCGCGTACTTTCGCTGTGGTGAATGGAGCTCGCTTGTTACGCTATACAGGCCAATAACGACGGAGATGATCGAGGAAAAGCTGTTCCGTGGCGTCAATTTCTTTTTTTCGCCGCACATATCCGATGTGGTGGGAAGCAGGTTGGTCCTCACTATCTGTGAGTCAGGAACTCCATGTGATAAACTGTTCAAGGATCGACCTTGGAAACCATGCAGTGTTCATGGTCCCTTTCGTTGTTCGTGTCACGCTCTAGAACATGTGGCACGTCAGGTAATTCAGTTGCAACGCGAGTTGTTGTGGTTTCAAGGGAAGTTGGAGGTATTCGACACAGAGGAAGCACAGCATCCCGATACTCCTTTCTTCCAGGTGGACGTAGCGGGAGGAAGTGTGTCTCTTGTTCTCTGTGGACTTCCATTCCCTGAGCGCCGCTTTGGCCCCTTTCCGCTCTTTTCCGTCGACAGCCGTTATTCCATAGGCAAGGCTATCGCAGCCGCGTCAATCAACGCGGAAACAACGGAGCACGCTGTTCATAAGTGTGTCCTCTGTTCTATTAGTGCGGAGAGCAGGTGTTGTATTTGTAGGTGTATAGTTTGTGCTGAATGTGGAAGTGTTTGTGACTGCTGCATGAGAGAGGCGTGCCGAGCCTGCGTTGTCACGGATATTGGCCCACAACAGTGTGAGTGTGCGCTCTGCATCGCGTGCCATAATTGGGCCGGATAATGAGCTTTAGAAGGCAACCCCACTACGTTCTCGTCGACTAAATAAGTGCTATAGAGCAAATTCGTTTCCGAAGCGTACTGCACTGCTCGCGGTTGAGTTTCTTTTCTGCCCAGAATGAATGTGATCACGGATAGATGATCCTTTCCGCTTTATTTTCTAGCGGTGATCCCGCCACAGTTAAAAAAAAAAATGCTTTTGTATAGGAGTTGATTGACGGGCAGCTAACAGTACCTGATCGGCGCAAATGTGAATCTTCTGTATTTGTACCAGCACAGCGGAATGCAAATATACTCGCATGATGTGCTGAGTGTATGCGGAGTGCACTGCATCCATGTTTGACGTTCGTAAAAGTATTGTCACCACTGAAGTTTTCCTGCGTTCGATCCTCTGGCTACCTCTCTTTTCCTTTGCAGCATTATTACTTTCGTGCGCTTGCGAACGTTACACCCGTTACTGGACCGTCTTTTCCCTCTCTGGCTTTAGAGAGTGAACGGTCGAAGGTGATGCCATCCAAGTCAACGTGAAGTTGCGAGTATCGTGTGTGGAACCGACGTGCTTTATTTGTGAGAGGATACATCACTTTTGCGCCGCTAGCTTCACCCTGTTGTGGGCATCGGCAGCGTAGCCACTCTCGTCGTGTGGCTTCGGGAATATTAGTTGCGTCGTCGTGCTGTTTATATGTCTTGGATGTGAACATGTGCCACCAATATTGATAATCGATGTCTTTCTAGCCGTGAGGAGCGTTTCATTGAGGGAGTCGGTTCCCACAGCATAAAAGACCATTAAGCATTATACAGGACGATGGAAGCTGTTCCCTAGCAGTAACAATATCAGTTTACTGTGTTTCCGCACATATATAGCTTGTTTTTGCAGTGTCAAAGTGCATGGAGTTGTTTAAGCTCTCTTATTACGTTCTACACCTCTTAAACTTTCTTCGTGCTGCACTCATATATATATATATGCGTCTGTGTGTCTGTGTAACAGTTGAGCTGAAGTGGTGGCTTGACTTTTTTTTTTTTTTGCTAACACATTGTTACCACTTTGACGCTTTGTCGTGATTTTTTTTTTTACCTAGAAGGGATGCGAGTAAATTCTCTGTCATTCCCTTTACTTAACGGGTTGTTTGCATTGCGCATTGGTGAAAGATCGACGGGGGGAAGCACGCTGCATATTACTGCGCTCTGTTTGCGGTCGCTTCTTTGGTGCCTACCTGCAAAAACATGTTGTAGTTGGCGCAACTTTTACGTACAAGAGGGGGAGGAGAAAGGGGCTGATATGTTGTCTACGGCCAACTGGAACTTTTGGCATATTTTCTTTTTACCACTACACAACCGAGAACAAGCGTCGACGCAATGCGTTGCTTCCCTTGACAAATGGGTGGGTTTTCTAGCTTTTCATTAATATATGTTCGTATCGCTGCTTGTGGTGATCGCATTACCCCAATCGGTGGTTGTTTACTTTTCCTTGATGAGTATATTTTATACATATATGGGCACGCCGCGTTGGAAATGCCAGCCCCTGAAGAATATGGTGAGGTGTTGCGATAGATCTTTTAATCACCTGTATCTTTTGAATAGATCCATCTTTGTTTTGTGTGTGTGTGTGCTAGTTTATCTATTACCAAGTAACCGTCTTTCGGTATTTTATTCGGTTCCTGTTCGAGATTACAGAGCGAGATCAACCACATGGGGCGACCGTGGATTTCAACACCTCTTTTTGTATATCTTCCCAAAGGGTTTGTCGCATCTGTTTACGTATTGTACGGTGTGACTGTCAACATTGTAATGTGTTACTACCTGCCTATTTATTGTCTTCCCCGTCATCGCTATTGTAGTTACTCTCATCGGCACTTGTTTCCACGGTTACAAACGTGGATCAAGCAAAATTGAACCGATTAGCGGGTGGGATGAATGCCATCCCACTCGTCCTCGTGTATGTGTTTATTGTCAGCAGCAGTTTGCACGCACCGTTTCTTCCCGGCATTCGGACATTAACTGGAGTTGACGCCGTACGTAGTGGTTCGGTAGGTGGGAAATACTCTGCGATGCGGCTAGATAAAACCGTGTCAGTTATAGAGCGCGCGCTGATAGAGTTCCGAAAGGGACATGACATGTGCCCGTACGGGTTCGCAATGGTGGAGCGTGTTGACACCGGTGCGTTGCTCTGTGTGAATTGTTCGCAAACACAAGCTGTTGTTGGACTTGTGCCGCACAGTAACCAGTCGCAACGGTGTGTACAATGTGGCGGTGACAACCGTATTGCTGGGTTGAGGGATGCTACCTACGTGAAGGATACCGGGACATGCGCCTGCCCCCAAGGGTATCAAGTGGTTGAGTTCATTGGTACTGTGGTGCTTGTCGCGCAGATGTGTGCACCTTGTGCAGATGGAGATTGTAACACATGTACTTCCCCGTTAGTCAAAGATAGGAAAGGTCGCTGTGTCTGTGCTGGCGTTTATGTCCAACTCGATGACGGTTCTTGTGTTCTGCCATCGGTGCAGGTCGAGGCACGTAAGCCGGTGGAGGCTACCACGGCAACACTGTTGCCAGTGGATACAGAGGGTGGAGGAATATGGGGGCCGCCTCTGACTTGTGAAAATATTGAAGAATATTCCGCTGATGCGGCCGTGAGGTGTGAGGGTTTGGACAAAAGCGCATGCAACATGTTGCTAACTTGTGTGTGTTTATGAATTTCGACGAGGCATCAACACCGTGCCGTTTATACGATACTCTTTTTTCGCAAAGCCCCACTAAACCCTATATGTCACCGCTTTACTACGGTAGAGATGACACTGTCGGGTCGGTCGTCTTGAACTCCTCTTCGCTTACCGGAGCACCGGCTACTCTGACATTTGTGGTTGCACGTTACGATTTGAATGGTATCTTGGTTGGAAAGAGCCTATTGTCGCGTGATTTTAAGTTATGCAACACTCCAGGCTCGATTTTCACGAACTTCTTTGTAGTTGCGTCCAACAGGGAACTTCGATGCTCTGTTAAGTGGGAAGAATTGGAATCCGACTACTCGACTACACAGTTCTTTGAACTGTTTCTTGTTAATCCGTTTAATGTTTCTGATGATATTCCCATTCCCCTCGTTGTGGACGACACAGACGGCGGTATATCTCCCAGTAACGCTCGAGAAGTTCACGTCTTAAGCATGATCACAGGGGGTTACAAACGCCGGTTTTACATGTATGGCAGGGGTTGTACTCGAAAAGGCAATTCGACCGAGCAGGTGCTAACCGATTATCACGTTACAACCGTGCGGCGGGTGGTTTTTGTATTCAACGTGGAGGGCCCCTCGATTCAGCGGCGGCTGAAGGCTCCTGCTGCCATTTTGCAACTAGCTTCAACAAAGTTGTATGATGATGCACCCTCCTTTTCGGCACCTTCAAATGATACCTACTTGACCAGGAGTGTTGCAGTGCTATTCACATTGGTAGACGATCCCATGGACGTAGTCGCTATGAGAGCGATGGTAACGGCTTGTGTCTTGTGTTTTTGCACAGCGTGGATGAGAACATTTGGCTGGATGCGCAGAAGACAAAACATGATACTGAATGGCGGTGCAGCCATTCGCTTCTTGGTGTATTTTTGTGACCACTCCGGGAACATGTTTGCGCTCATCACGTTGCTAGCATCATGGTACTTGTTTTTTGTGTATAAGTTTCAGGACGTTTCCGCAGTTGTTGTGATTAAGGATAAGTATGTGTGTTTTGAGGCTATGATGTACGTGTCCGCGGCGGCTAAGGGGATTGCTGTTCTTTTTGCCGTTATAGAACAATGCAACGCCGATTACTTCGTGATAGACTGGGAAAGAAGCAAAGGCCAGCTACTGCGTGAGAACCGCGTGTTGCCCGTAAGCATGTGGCGATCTACCTTTGTCGCCAATGAATTGAATGGCCTGCAGGTGCTGCGCCAGTGGCATCCTCTTTTTACCATGGTAATGATGCTGTTCTTCCTTTCAGGCTTGAACTATGTAAGATATGCGGAAAGTGTGCCTATCGACTCTGCACCCGGTGGTGTGGGTGTGTACCAAGTTACCACGCTGCGCTTCGCGCTTGTCACATTAGTGTGTATTATCGTATTTGTTGTGGTGCATGTTCTTGAGTTTCAGTTCTATTACCGCTTTGTTTGTGTTCACCCACTGCAGAGTTTTGTGGACCTTTGCTCTGTGTCCAATATTTCCGTATTGATATTGCCTGAAGAACAGTGGGGTTACTATATCCACGGTGAGTCTATCCACGCTCACTCGGATGTGAGCATGGAGGAATTCCAGCAAAACTTGTGCTTGGAAGCTCAAGGTGATTTGCCGGTGCGTGGTCTCGGAGGACAAAGCGAGTGCCAAACATTTGAGGTATTTATGGGTGTGCACACGCGGCAATACCTTTACGTTTGCTCGGCCAGTATTGAGGAGGAGCAACAACGGGCACTCGGTAAACCACCGAGCCCGGTGTACACTGGTAAGAAGTGGCATTTTTTGAAGTGCCTTTTCGGTGTGTCACGTAAGCCCCGCGCTTATGATTCAGGCACGCTTGCACTAAAGAAACTCATCAATGATACGCTCCGGAAGAGCATTAGACGTGCGGAGGGAACGCTGCTGTCGAAGTCTGTAATGCATGGTTCACTCGACATAGCACCAAATGTACTTTATATGAATGGTCCACAGTCGGGAGATAAGGCAGGCAAGGATGTGTTTTTTGTGGATGATGTAACGGCATACGGCAAAGCGTTTCTTTACGGTATGGACATTGATTTGTTCATATTTTACATGATGCTGTACGCATCGGTAGATGTGGCCACACACAACTTATTTTATGCATTTGCCATCACTTTTGCCGTCGAGTTTCTCCTTCGATGGTACAGAATGACTGAAGGCGTCGTAAATATTAGCTCTAAAACTCTTATAGACGATCGGTTCTTTATTTAATGCTTAACCGTTTTCTTGCGTTGCCATCTCCATTGTTATTTTTTATTAGTTATTTTTTTAAAAATTTTCCTACCTCGGAGCAGCAGGATGAACAGGCCCCGTGTCTTCTCACGTCGCCACACATAAGTAAGGAAACTTATTTGTCTCTTGTTTTCAGGGATGTCCAGGTGGCAGAGTTGGAGTGTATGTCTGTTTACGCGTGGTTCTTTTTTAGTTGGAGTGCAAAATGGCTAAGGAGAGGGACAGTGAGTAATGAGATGTACAGCATTTTCAGCCGTTTCTTTACGCGGCGAGCAGTGACAGATGTTGTTCGTGCATGGCCACTCACTTTTTTCTTCTCTCTTTCGTATTTCTGTGGTTCTGTTTTTAAGCCCACGCTGATTCCCTTCGCCGTTGAACGTGGTTAGGAAAGTGAAGGGAAGGAAGGAAAGGTGTAGTGTGGGAGGATAATATTCACATAAGCCTCTTAAAACCGCGAAAAAAAAAAAGAAACAACTTCCGAATACGACGGATATCTTATCATGTCCAGGAGGTGGTCTTGCTTTATTGTATCCATTGGTGGCCCGTTAGCGCCGTTTCGCAGCTGTTCTCACAGTTCTCAGTTCCACACGCAGAAGAAAGAGCGACTCGGCGTAGTCGACATTTCCTCGCGCAACATAAACGAAGAAATGGCGTCGAAGGTTCCACTTTTCCTTTATTTTCATGTCACAAACAATGCGGACGTCGCCTCCTACACGGAGCGGTTAGCGGGGCAAGTGGACGCCACAAACCGAAGATTGCAGAACAACAATATGGCAGAAGTGTACCAAGAGTTTGGAAAGGACCGTGGGTTGGCAATCAAGCTTGGACTCGTGGACTGCGTTAGGAATGGGTCGCTAACTCAGCAGTTCAACGTGGATCCACACATGTTTCCCATAGTGTATTTCGTGCGGAATAAGATTTACGCGGATAAAATGGTGGGTATTGTGCCAGAATCACAAATGAAAGAAGCAATTGATGCTTTCATCGAGTATTCGGCTCAGGAGAGCAAGAATGAAATGGAGGGAACTTCAGTCTTTCAGAAAGTTAAACGTAGTGATGAATACGACGAAAATGCCATGACGCTACTGAACGCAGCCCATACAAGGTTGAAAAATAAAGATATACCTAAAGCAAGGGAACTCTTTCAGAAGGCATACGACGTAGCAGTTACCGAGACAGATGCCGTTTGTAAACGTCTTGGTATCTCAAAGGAAAAGAAAGTGACCCCAGAGATGTGGGAGGCCCTGAAGCGTGAGGGATCTTATAATGCTAGCCCACAGGCACTTTGTGGGTTGGCCATGTGTGCTATGGCAAGTAAAGATTCAAAGGAGGCCCAACGCATTGTACTGAGAATACGGGAAGAATTCCCATTTGCTACACGTGACCTTCGTGACGTTGCGGAAGCTGTTGTCCGCATCGAGTTGCTTGTCATCAGTGACTTTGACGTTGAGAAGGATACGTATGCCACACTCTTGACGTATGATGATCTTACTAAGGACCCCGCAGCGCTGTATCGTCAGCGTCTCAAGTTAGCCGTCGCGCACTTTGTGGAAAAACGCCACCATAAGGGCATTGAGGAGTGCCTTCGTCTCATTCGTGCCGAACCAAAGTTGCTTTCTGCGTTGAAAGAAGCTGAAATTGTACCGAAAGACACTATCCTCGGCCCAACTACAAAAACCCCGGCGCGGCAGGTTATTGTGGGGATATTTGAAGCTCTTGGAAATAGCAACGAGCACACTATTAAGGGTCGCGAGTTGCTGCAAGCATACCTTTAGCTTCACCCTGTGCCGGATTTGACGAACTTTGTGCGCACGTTTTTTCCCCCGCCAACCCTTGCTCTCTTTCTCCCTCGGACGTGTTCTGTTTCATTCGTCTTTATAGAACGATGTGAATTGAGTGTATCATTCATGTTCGCTTGTTTCCCCTTTCTTCCTACTGTTTCTCGCTTTTCTTTACCTTTCCCCACCTCATACGCACCGAAACACCCATTGTATAGGAGGTGTGTCGTCAACTATAGGAATTATAGGGTATCCAACAACTAGGAGAGAGAAACATAACCGTGTTTGTGTTGCAAATCGCAGACCAGATCAGATGCCCATTAAATATAGTTGTGTCAATGAAGGGACAACCATCCTAGCCGAGCACCCACAGGGTGAACTCCCTAAACTTGCGGAGTTGACGCAAAAGGTTATAGCCACAGTGCCCGGAAACGAGTATCGAAGGAAGACGGTTGAAGATAAGGATGGTGGAGTCAACTATCACTATATCAGCAACGGTGAGGGCCGCACTGTGGCGTGCGTAACAACGAATGATATGAGGATGCGAACGGTTTTTGCATTTCTTGAGGCTGTCGAGTCCGTTGTTCGGTCGAGTGCCGGTCAGTCGGGGGGCGAATTGCGCAACGGCAAGAAACTTCTTCAGCAGAAAATGGAGTTTTACAACAACCCGCAAAACGACCGTATTACGGCCTTAAACGACGACATCAATCAGGTTGTGGATGTAATGATGGACAATATGGACAAGGTACTGGCCCGTGGGGATCGTATTGACACATTACATGAAAGGTCTGCAACTCTCTCGGAGCAAGCGCAGCAGTTTCAGCGGCGTTCCACGCAGCTCAAGCGTAATATGTGTCTGAAAAACCTTAAACTCACAATTATGATTGTCCTTACGGTAGTTGTGATCATATTCATTATCATTATCTTTATCTGCAAACCGAACTTTTCCAACTGCAAGTCATAAGTCGTAGTAGGAAAGGAAATGCAGTTGAGCAACATGGGGAGAGAAAGGGTAAAAAATTCCAGATTGAAAATAGAAAATTTCAGCGCGTGTTTTTTTTTTGTGTAGTGATTGACTTTTTTTTTTCTTTCCTTTCCTTTCTTGTTTGGTTTGCATGTTTCTTCCCTTCAGTTTCCCTTCCTCCTTTCGGTTTGGGGGGAGAGAGAAGGAGCAGGGAAGAGTGATAAAGTCAAAGGAAGAGGCGGTGCTGGTACATGTGTTCCTGGGGCGAACACCAGCATGATTTTTTTTTTGAGTAAATAAAATGTTTTTGTTGAATTTGGAGGGTCTCCTACCTCCACTGCAGTTGTCGTTGTTTGTATATCTCCTGCCTCCATGCTGTCGCCTCCACCATTTCATTTTGGTTTGCCTTGCCTTGACTGATACCACCAGATGAAGAGCGGAGGGGCAAACTCAAGGACTGGGACAGTGGCTACCGCAACCGAGCGTTTTTTTTTTGCTACTTTCGCCTTCTACTCTCTCTCTCCTCCATTTTTTCTTTCTTTTCATTTAGGACCATTTCTACGCGATGGTTCACGGGCCCTACGAAATTTATGCTACCCCTGTGTGACGAACCAACGACTGCGTACTGTGGCCCTCGTTATTGTTGTCCTTGTCTCGTCATAATAATCATCATTTTCCGTTTACTTCCTCGCATTCGTCACCGGCATCAGTATCATTAGGGGGTTTCGATTTCCCTTTTGCTTTGATGTTTTTCTTATCTTAACTGCTATTAAACGTTAAAAAAAAATGAAAGATAATCTAATGATGTTGTGACACAAGATAAGCCACAAGCAGACGAGAAAAGAGTGGAATGTTTGTCATCATTGGGAAAGTTTCATCCGTTCATTTCTTTTGGTTGCTTGAGGAAAAGAATGAAGCTGATGAAACCACCTAGATGCAGAAGGTATATATATATCTTAGGTAAGAATGAGAGGAAGACGGAATGCTCTTTCTGAGGGAAGAAAAAAAAATGAGGAAAATGTTTCTAAAAAGTTTCTTTTTACCAATTGTTGCTTTGTAGATCACCTCCTCCCCTTCGCATGATCATACATCAAATATATGTGTATGCGTGCATGTGCGCGTGCGCCCGCAATGGAAATGCTGGCATCTTGTGTGAAATATATATTTGGCAAGCTTCCACTCTTCATGGTGGTGGGAAGGTATGTTTGAAAAATGAAGTGTAACCATTTGGTGTCCTTGCTTGCACTTGTATTTGTCGCTTTTCGTGGAGAAAAGTAAAACGAAACAAACTGGAAAAGAACGAGGGAAGAGAGAGAAACCAAGCGATTGTGCGGTCTCGTACCGGCACCTGTACCCGTCTGCATATGTATGTTTGTGTTTGTAACCTTGCTAGCTACTGTCCGAACAACGATTATTCCTACTTGTACCTCTTTACTTTTACTTGTCGGGTCCAGTAGAGGATTATTATTATTATTATTTTTTTTTTTTGGTGGGACGAGAGTCACGGCATACACAACAGTTACAAAGGTTCATCAACGAGAAAGATTGAGCAGAAAGAAAGGCGACAATCCGCTGAGAACAAACTGAATTCTTTCCACCGATTTATTTGTAACTATCAGTGTTGGTGAGACGAGTTCGCATACGAAGAGGAGGAAGTGGGGAACAATTTAGCTGTATTGTGGAGGGAGAGAGGAAATATTTAGTGAAAATTTTCTTCAACCAAACGAAAGATGAATTCGTGTGATAACGTCGGCTGGCGCTTCATTGAGGAGGCTGTTATTCGCGATAAAGGCTATGACGAGGAGGCTATCCTCACAGCCGTTTTGCAGTCGCACTTCATTCGTCACGGTTTTGTCAATTCACTCAAGGCGTTTACCAAAGAGTTGCGTGACCTGGAACAGAGGGGAAAGCAACACCATAGCGTATTGGGAGCCAGCGGTGTCTGCGGTAAAGCAGATGCGAATGGCGGCGAGAAAGACGGGCAGTTGCAACAAGGAGTTTTGGAGTGTGAAGGAAATAATAGTGGGGAATGGGACACGCGAAATGGTAATGACGGTTGTGCCACTGGTGCTGAATGTGTTGGGTCGGTATTGGAGGGGATGCAGGTACGCAAGTGTGTTCAGGTTCTCTGCCACAACGAGGAATATGAAAAGGCAGCCGCGCTTTTACCAAGCAGTAATGAAATGAAAGTGAGACTGCTTGCTTTGGAGGCCGTAAAACGCGCCAAGAGAAATCAGTCTGCCGCTATATCTTTCCTATGCAAGCAAGTTGGTCCCTTAATTTACAAACTCCCTGATGCTGTAACGGCCCACCACATCTTTGTCGAATCTTTAGGTGCTGTAACTGGCGTTAATGGTTCTTGTTGGGAAGTTCCTTCACCCTGCGCAATAGCGCGGGAGGTGAATGAGTCGCTGTTGGACAGCAGCGAACCGAGTGCACTTGACGTATTGCTGTCGTGGTCTGAGTTACAGCAAGCGGCGAGGAGTGTGGAAAAAGAATTACATCATAAGTCAACTTTTCCCTTTCCGGTTATGGTGTCTGACAGAAGTTGACACGGGTACCGTCAACTTTTATGAGACTTGGGAGGAATACCTGGGGTGGGAAACGAGAAGTAGCCTCCTCTTCCCCAAATTCTTTTTGTTTCATCTTAAACGTTTGCCAACGTGAGGAAATTTCTGTCACTCAAGCTAGCTTGGCGAGGCGGTTCTTGATTACTGTTGCTTGTGCCAGTACCGCGAGGTGTAGTTAGGTTAACGTGCAGGTAAGGGCCCCTGCATGTTATTCCTAGCTTTTATTTTTGTGCTTATTTCATGGAGGTAGCGCGTGTCTTCATACATTGGTTTATGTGAATGTTCTTTGTAAATTCATTTCCCTTTACCAATTTTGAGGATTAACCTACGACACGCGTGTTTGTTGATCATTCACTCTTTTTATTTGGCCTTTTCTTCTATCAGTTTTACTGTTAGGTACTGCGTACACTCGATGTTTGTGTGTATGTGTGTGTGAAGCGAGTAGGCGTCATGACGGGTTGAGCGGGAAGATCAAATTTGAAACTTTCCGTTGCTTTCCCATTTTGTCCAATTTCTTCGTGTTATTGCTCAACACACCAACTTGCTATTTCTTTGACTTGTCTTTTATCGCTTCGTGTTGCTTCTCGTGTAGTCTTAGATTGGGTTTAAGGCGGCAGAGTAGGTCCGAAGTTATGATTGCCGGCGGTGGTGAGTTTGTAGTGAGTGCATCTCCATGGTCCCCTCGCTAAAGAGCTGCATTTCGCCGAGAGTGAACAAAAAAAAAAACCAGTGTTTTCGCTCGTATAGAGCAGCTCCAGATTAAGTGAAGTGCGCGCCGTTATGGGTTCATTTGGGTAGGTTTTTCTGTTTTGAAGTTGATTCACCGACGCTGAATGAAAAGAATGCGCTTTCGCGTACCAAAGTGTTTCACGTTGACTTAAGCCCGGTGAACGTACGAAACTCGTCCTCCTTGGCTCGTTGACTTACTCTTCCTTTTTGTTTAAGCTGTAGTTTGACTGTTTTTTTTGTTTGCATTATATTTAACGTCAAAAATTTTGTTTGTGCAATTGCTTGTTATTTGCTTTTTGTCCCTTTGTGAGTTGCATTGTTTTTTTTTTTTGGTTTGAGTCGCGTTTTTCTCATTATTTCCACAACACGAACTATTATCATTTGTTGCACTGGCTGTCAAAAGTGACCTACAGAGTAATAGTAGGAGACTAAATCAGAAGCACCCGTAGAGGAAGATAGCGTGTGTTGAAAAGTGAGCGCGGATCGTATGGCAGAGGTGCATGTATGTAGGCATGGCCAGGACGAAGATAACCGCGATGGTTTATTAAATGGACGCCGTGACCGGCCTCTAACTGCTTTAGGCCGTGAGCAGGCCAGTGAAGTGGCTTTGAGACTCAAAAATGGTGGCGTCTCATATGACGTAATTTTGGCATCCCCCCTCCAACGGGCTTACGAGACCGCGTGCGCCATTGGTAGAGCCCTCGATTTGGTTGTGGAGACGGACGAGGAACTTACTGAGCGAGACTTTGGTATTTTGGCCGGCAAACCGGTGGCTGATATCCGAAAGTACGCCGGAGAGAACGTTCTCCAAGGTGACAAAGTGTTGTATTTTCTTGAGGTGGAGGGTGCGGAGACATTTGATGAGTGCTTTAACCGGGCTGCACGCTTGTTGAAACGCGTGGATGAACGGTTCAGCGGGAAACGCGTCCTTTTGGTGTGCCACGGTGACATCGGGAAAATGGTGCAGGCGGTGCGGAAGAACATAACATGGCGAGATGCTCTTCTGCTTCCATACATGTCAAACACTGACATTGTGGAACTGTGATGAGGGCCGCAGGCATCAGGAATACGAGTTGTGGGAAAGCGTTGCGGATTGGGGAAGAGTCAAGGGTAGCCCGTATTCTGATGTTCGTAAGTATACGGGTAGTCGCTGTATGACTACACAATGACGTTAGTTGAAAGCTACTTGAGGTGAACGGTACGCCTGGAGTATTTTTGCTCATCCGGGTTCGTTTATATCCCAATGAAAAACTATACAACACTCAACGATGGGCCAAACAACGGCTGATATGGGAGGGCGACGTACCATTATCATTGTCGTCATTTTCCCCCCTCCTGACTGCTTCCGTTATATTTACACTGTGGCGATGCAGTGTTTTTTTTTCCCTCGTTTGTTGTGTCACCGTTGGAAAAATAAGCCCAGTTTATCGTTCTCAACATAATTTCAGCACGCGTATCAGGGCTTCACTAGGAAGCTGGGGTTGGATGGGAGTGGAGATGCGTGACAGTGTGTTGCCTCAATATTTCTTGATGCTCGGAATCTACGTCAAAACTTACTATCTCTCAGCCTTGTTACTGCCGCAAAATAAATAAATAAAGTGGTAGCTATGCCACCGAACCGTTGGGGTCGGCCACCGTCCCTCAGCCCCACTGAGGCTCACAAGGGGGAACTCATCCGCTACATAAAAAATGAAATTCACGACAATAACCATCTCGGCCTCCTTGGTGAAGAGTTGGACAATATGGCGAACATGTTGGCAACGTGTGGTTCGAAGCGTGAAGTATATGAGTGGTGCCAGACCCTCATGGTCGGAGAGGCGATGGCTGCCGAGGTCATAAAAAGGCGTACCAACCATGGGCCACGATTCGAAGGTGAACCCACAGAGCAGAAAAACGCACCTGCATCTGCACCTGCCGTGAGCCGTATGCTAAATTTATCAAGAAATAAGGGTACGAAGAAAAAAGGTACTCCTGCTGCTAAAGGAGGCAACAGCAAAGCCACAGCTGCTTCCACGCTCAAGCCAGGGTTTTCCGAATGTGGTTGCTTTGCCACGGAACACAACTTACGTGGAAACTGTGCGAACTGTGGGCGCATCATATGTGAGCAAGAATCAGACGAAACATGT
The DNA here is from genome assembly GCF_000210295.1 of Trypanosoma brucei gambiense DAL972. NCBI lineage: Eukaryota > Euglenozoa > Kinetoplastea > Trypanosomatida > Trypanosomatidae > Trypanosoma > Trypanosoma brucei. Next base: position 1,069,143 of record NC_026738.1, read on the forward strand.
TATAATTGTGGGTTATCACCATCAACGTGTGTTGCGTATGAGATTAAAGTCCAAGAGGGCCGTTTAACCGAGGCGGCACAGGAAAGGGACCGGGCAACGTATGAGGCAGCTGTGTCCAGGCGTGATGAACTACTGAAGTATGCTGAAACTCGTGCCAAGCGCACTAAGGTTATTGACGATCAAACAGCTGTATTCTTTGCACCAAAGAATGCGTGGATGACTGTCAAGGAGCGGGAAAAGGCCGAAAAGGATGAAGCACTCGCGGAGCGACAACGGAAGGTAGCAGCGATGCACCGCCACACCGGAGCGTATTCTGTGCACTTGGATATCATGAATCAGAACGTGTCGCTTGGGTGCCCGGCGCCGCCCGGGCCCGGTCAGTGTCTGAAATCGTCTTCTTCATCTACTTGTAGCTCGCAACTTTCCGACCCAAATTTTGACGAGTGTAACATCGAGGAAGTGGAAGAGGCACGTGCATTGCCTCTTCCAACGCTTATGCAAAAGATATGGTACAGTTTAGACGGCTCGGCAGGGACTACTTGCTTTGCTAATGCTAACAGTGCCACTGGTGTGCAAGATAGTAAACCGGAGGTTCATACCACTCATGAAGTTTCACGTCGTGTGCAACAGGACTACTATGAGGACGACGCACAATTCTACCGTGATCTGCATCGTTTCCAACAAGAAGAATATGCCAGAACCCAGTCTGTTTGTGTGGTAGAAACTAACGACATTGTCTGTGACGATACTGATGAAGCGGGGCAACAGTCTAAAGATAATTTTGTGTCGGGCGTCACGGAACGTACCGAAGCAACTTCGGAAGGTATTGTTCTTTCTGCATTAGTTCCAACACCTGTCATGCGCATGAATGACAATGGCACTTGTCTCTCCCTACACCAACCGTGGGCCGGGCTCCTTGTCGCTGGCATAAAGGTGCATGAGGGCCGTGTGTGGAGCACAGACTATCGCGGCCGACTTTGGATTCACGCAGCCTCCTCACAGCCACACGACATCAGAGAAGTAGAGGAGAAATATGCTAAATTTGTGGAACCCAATCAAAAGTTTCCCGAACATTACCCGACACGTGTATTACTGGGTTACGTGTTTCTCATGGACTGCATGGATCGCGAAAGGTATGAGGAGAATTATGCGCCTGAACAACGACAAGAAGAGTCCCCCTTTTCATTTATATGTGCTGTCGGTAAAACACTTCCTTTCCCACTTCCGATGAGTGGTAATCACAAGTTGTTTCGTTTAGACCGTAAATTGCATATAGCTGCTAGGAAGCAACTTATGGAGGTGAACTAAACATCTGCATTTTCTGGTCTAGGAACGAACGAAAAGCTCTCTTTCGGTAACCGCTGTTGTGTTGGAGGAAGTACGAGGAAGATGACTGAGTGGATTCCCCTTGAGATTTACCCCTCCTCGCTTACCTATTTCACATCCTTATTGGTTCGCTTATTCCTGGTTGTGGGCTTCAGCACTGAGGATTAGCGAGGGAGGGTTTTGTTTGGCTACTTTTCAAATTTTGGTCCGCGTACCCCTAACCCGCCATACTTGTTAATTCTGTGCTTACACTCACATCTGGTGTCTTCCATCTGTCGTACCCCTCAGTTTCTTTTTTTACCCTGTGTCCTCTTTCTGCGTGTTCACGTTTACGTTCATACACGCACACGCCTGGTTTGTGAAAGGTTTCTCTCCGCTACGGCTTGTGCGCTCACTTGTGTTTTCTGCCTCATTAACCATTTGTGCTGTCACTGTCGTGACGTGGAGCGAGTGACGACTATTCCTGTGGTACTTTGAATTATTATTATTATTATCACTCGCTTGAGTCGGTCAGAAGTGAGAAAGTAGGAAAGAAGAGGTCAAGTTGAGGGGTTACTTACCCAAAGGCTGTGTAAGGAAACCGAGCGGCTTTTGTATCTCTCAACATGCCTAAACGTGAAAGGGAAGACAGTAAGGACAGCTGCAGCGGTGATACTAGTTGCTCAACCGATAGCAGCACGAGTGACTCGAGCTCTTCATGTTCGATTTTCTCTTCTTCTAGCGGCAGTGCGAAAAGAAGAAGCAAAAAGGCGTCTTTTGAAGTCCATAAGATCGACAACGGCAACAGCGGCGACACTACTAGTAAAAGCAACACATCTCCTAGACCAAATGATGGTGCGGTCAAGTTGGATGTTAGTGCAGCGCTGCGTGCGGAGCTGCAACCCAAACTCACTGAAACGCTGGGGGATCATGCGTTAGAGCCCGTATATGGTATCAAAGATGAGAATAATGGTAACAGTGGCCGTACTGGATACGAGGACGGTGGTGGCATGCAACATGAAGGATACGGTAATATGTCAAGCGATAATGACTCTCCTGATGACAGGTTCGGAACATCCGCATCCACTTCGAGTACCGACGCTGATGACGAAGCCGTTGAAGACTTCCGGGAGAGACTTTTGGCGCACGCGCAGGTGACCAGTGCGGCCAAAAAAGAGCACAGCACATCAATTGAAAGTGAAGGTCTGCTAGGTAGCGGACTAAATCCCGCCCGAGCACTGGAACACTTGCGAAAGGCATTGCTCAAGCCAGTTTCTTCCACGGCACTCGCAGTTGTAAGCGCCACTGATGAATCCCATGACCTCATGGATGCCGTGGTTTCAGCGAAACTCCCACCTCCACCTGCCGATGACGTAAAACGGTTGAGGAAACTTCATTATGTGGACCATAGCACTATTGAATATCCACCAATACAGAAAGAGTTTTATGTTTCTCCACCTGATGTGAGGGGCCTCGACGCAGGGGAGCTAAAAGAGTTGCTGAAAGAACTTGACGGTGCCAAGGTACGTGGTCGTGATCCACCACGACCGATGCGTAGTTGGACGGGATCCGGTCTCGCGGACTCTGTACTTGAGGCGCTCGCGGAAGGGGGATTTCAGCAACCATTTGCTGTGCAATCGTTAGGTGCTCCTGTTCTTATGAGTGGCCGTGACCTGCTTGTTGTCGCCAAAACGGGATCCGGAAAAACGCTGTCGTATCTGCTCCCACTCATCCGGCATTGCATGGGTCAGAGAGCATGTAAAAAGGGAGAGGGCCCAATCACCCTTGTTTTGGTTCCTACGCACGAACTTGGTTGCCAGATTGTGAGGGTTGCGGAGAAGCTCTGCTCTGCAGCTCACCTACGGCTCGTTGCTTCGTACGGATTGGTTCCCCTTTCTGATAACATAAAGCAGTGTCGTGCGGGTTGCGAGGTGATGGTCTCAACACCGGGTCGCCTACTCGATCTTCTTACAGTTGGTGGCGGGGGTGTGCTTTCCCTCAGGTTTGTTTCTTTCGTTGTTGTGGATGAGGCCGATCGCATGTTTGATAGTGGTTTTGCAGAGCATGTGGAAGCTTTTTTGAAGAATATCCGTCCGGACCGTCAACTGGCGATGTTTAGCGCCACCATGCCGAAAGAACTGAAAAAGGTAATTTGTCGCCATTTGCATGACCCAATAGAAATTACGGTGGGTGGAAAACCAACGCCGGCTTCTAATGTGGAGCAGCGTTTCTTTTTCTTCGACGAAGAACTTTACGATGTGGACGTGGAAAGCCGCAGTGAAGACAAAAAGTTTTTGAAGCTTTTGCAAATTCTTGGTGAGGAGGGTGGAAACGGAGAACATCTTATTCTTATATTTACACAGCAGAAAAAGGAATGTGATGAACTATTCGCGCGACTCTCCGCCTGTGGTTACAACAAGCGCATTGCCGTATTATACAGTGGCATGGATCCCATCGATCGTGAGTTTGCTCTCGAGTACTTTTCTCCTGGTAATCAGTTCATTCTGATAGCAACGGGTGTAGCTGAGCGTGGACTGGACATACCTTACCTTGAACTAGTCATTAACTACACCCTTCCAGACCATTATGAGGCTTATGTTCACCGGATCGGTCGCACAGGTAGAGCAGGGAGGAAAGGTAAGGCTGTCAGTTTCTTCACACGAGGAAAAGATGATGAACTGGCGGCTGACCTCTGTGAAGGTCTTGAGCGGGCAGAACAACAGGTATCGGAAGAACTCTACGAGCGGGCTACAAAGGTGCGTGAGTTACGCAAGGGTGGAACTGCACGACACAATGCTCTCTTTCACCGTGGTTATATGCGGGCGAAAAAGCAGCGGTTCACCAACCGTGACCAAAAGGAGCAGTTCAAAACGGCACTGCGTGCGGCAGGATTGGAGGACGATATGCCAACGGGGTCGGATTCGGACTCCGGTTTCAGTAGTGGTGATGATAGCGATGTGGGTGTTAAGATTAAGGCTGTCGAAGAGGACAACGCTGACGACAGTTGCGACGCCGAACTTTCCAGTGCACTGACCATCCATAAAGGTGATGGTGCACTCACCGTCAGCTCCGCTCAACTGCAAAAGCAGAAAGAGTCGTTGGAGGCGGCGTTGGCGTACGCCAGAAAGACAACGGAGATGGCCGTTAATCCAGCATCGAGGAACGTGCGCTTTGAGGCAGAATATCCTATCAATGACCTGCCAAATGTTGTGCGTTTGCGACTGCAGAACTCGGCAGTGCTGCGGTCGGTGGCGGAAGAAAGCAATTCAACAATAGTCCGTAAAGGTGTGTTCTATGATAAAAGTTTAAAGCACTCGCATCGCCTACGCGACGGTGTTCGGCCACTTTATCTTTTGATTATAGGCAAAACTGCTGAATCTGTGCGGGACACAGTGAAGAAGCTTAATAGCGTCAAGGAAGAGGCTCAAAGTCGTCTTCAGCAAAAAGTGTCGTCGGTTGGGGCACAGCTTTAGTTGTGACACTGCCACCGCACAACTGAAGGGATCACCATGGGTGGAGGGGGGAAAGGGGAAACGCTGCAGGAGAAGATAATGTGGAACACTACGGCATGCTGTGCAACATGTTGTGGGGGAACACGCAACTTTTGGTGCAGTCTGTGCGGAATCGTCCATGAGTGTGCATTGGATTGAATCTCAATGCGCTTCGATCACACTCGGTTCTTATTCATTTACGAGCAGGCATGTGAAGACTGCCTCCGGCTGCTTTGGGACCTGCAGCAGGTCTAACGGGAAACCAAATGATGACAATGGAGAACGGCTTGTGCATTTTTTTTTTTGCTATTCATGCATGTGTGTCATCCTTATTGTTTGTCAGTGTAAGTGGTCTCCACCTTTCCCCTTTCTGACGCATGTCTTTTTTTTTCTGTTTTCTTCCGCTGCGGCTTCGCGCGAAGCATACCTTCTCAACCATAGTTGTTTGCAGCTCTCATAAAAGTCTCTCTGTGCATTTATATTGAGTGGTGCAACATAACTCGAAGCAAGTTTGTAAAGGAGTGGGGCAGGCATACGCAGGTTCACCATAATCGGGAATATAAGAGGCCTTGTATTCAATAATAAAAAGGGTTACGTGCCTAAATGACGGATGCAACTAAGATGGCTGGCCAACTTCTGTTCCAGAACACGTTGGCAGAGGTAGTGCGTAAGTTGCGCTCCAGTAACGAGAGCGAAGCGGAGGTGATTGAGCAATGTATTGCCGACATCAAGAGTGAGGTCACTTCCACTGTTCAGAGCGTTAAGGTCACCGCAGTGTTGAAAGCCGTCTACTTTTCCATGCTTGGCTACAGTGCAACATATGCTGCTTTCAACATCATTGAGGTTATGGCGGACAAGATGTTCGGATACAAACGTATCGGATATATGGCGGCATGTTTAACATTCACTCCGAAAACAGAGGTTCTCCCGTTGCTTACAGCTCTGTTGAAACGCGATCTTTCCAGCGCTAACCAGTACGAGGTGGGTTTTGCGCTTTACTGCATTTCCACTGTTTCCTCTCCGGACCTCGCTAGGGACCTTGTAGTGGATGTGGTGAACTTATTGAGCCATCCGCGTAATTACGTTCGCAAAAAGGCGGTTCTTAGCCTCTACCGCATTTTTTTTGAGTACCCCGAATCACTGAGACCAACCTACCCTCGGCTAAAGGAAAAGCTCGACAGTAGCAGTGAGCGGTGTGACAATGACCCGGCTGTGAGAGGTGCTCTGGTGTGCGTTTTGTGTGAACTGGCCAGGCGTAATCCGGCCAGCTTCTTAGGTCTAGCGGTTCCTTTCTTTTCCATGTTGTCAACGATACAGAGCAATTGGACATTGATCAAGATAATAAAGGTTTTTGGTTACTTCGCTCCTCTTGAGCCTCGGCTGGGGAAGAAGCTTGTGGATCCGATTATTCGTATTGTTCAGACAACAGGTGCAAAGTCTGTACGTTACGAGTGCATTCTTGCTGTGGCCAACGGAATGAGCAAAACACCCTCACTAACGAAGATAGTCGCAGAGGAGCTTAGAGTTTTTGTAGAGGATAGCGATCAAAATTTGAAGTATTTGGGCCTTGACGCCATGTCTCGCATGGTTCGTGACAATGCGAAGCTGTTGAGCGGTCATCGTGATGTAGTTCTAGCATGCCTTGATGACATTGACACAACTATCCGTCGAAAGGCCCTTGAGGTTCTGAGTGGCCTTGTGACAAAAAGAAACTTCGTGTCAACCATCAATAACATGATGCATCGGTGTGTGCGGCTGCCTCCTGATGAGGAATGGTCTAACCGCGTATTAGCGACAGTAATCGAAGTTGCTCAAACTGACGATTATAGTTACGTGCAGGACTTTGAGTGGTACGTAAAGATCCTACTAGACATCAGCCTGGTGAACCTCTCCACCTACCAACACGGTGCCCTGGTACAGAAGGAACTTGTGACTGTACTGACAAGAGTGAACGCGGTACGGCAGTTTGGTGTTAACGAGCTCTCTCAGCTACTGTCGAACACTAACTTACTTAAAAGTGATCCATCCCGTTCCTCGCAGTGGGAAGTGTTGAAGGCGGCGGCCTTTCTCTGTGGAGAGTATCCTTATTGGCTTCAAGACAAACGGCGCACATGCGAACTATTGTTGAGCGAGCGGATTTCTTTACTAAAACCAGAAGTGCAAGTTGTTTGCGTCACTGCGGTGGGGAAGATTGTAGCATACATGCGCAAGCCATGCCAGCGACACCTCGTTTTGGTGAATGGCGAGGAGGAGATACCATTACCAGAGGATTCCCTAACATTCAAGGAGTTGCGCGCTTCCATTCTCCAAACAGAAGCCATCACTGACAGCAACGGGACGGCGAAGGTGGTTGGAGCCACCGGCTCCATCTCTAATCGGCACGATGCGGAAAGAAAAAATCTATTAGGCCTCCAGTTATTCCGTCACAGCGTCCATCCAGACGTTCAGGAGCGGGCAAGCATGATTTTGTATCAGCTCAATGTCGACCCCGATATTGGCCCTCTACTATATGAACAGGAACTCCTTCCGGTTGCCATCGGCGCACAGGAGGCTGTGGAGCCACCGGAAGGATTGAATCTTGATGAACCATTTTGCAGTCACTTACCAGCGGGGTTGTCTCCATCTGACAGCGAAGAAGATGGAGGGGAAAATGATGAAGACCTTTACTATGTGGACGGCTATGATGCTATTGTTGCCCGCGAGCAGCGGCGGCGGGAAGAGGCCCGACGTGGCGAGGTTGCTCCGTTTTATATTAAAAATGATGCCTTATCACGGGATCAACTTTCAGAAGAGTTGCATTCCGCTGTCAGTGCTGCCCCGGCTCCAAAGACGTCAACGTCGTTTTACGTACCACAGAAATCTCAGGTAATCAATCGGTATCTGTCACGTCCCAAGAATTATGATGCTGCGGCTCATGGGCAGCGACGAATTCAGGATGAGGACGTGGATGAGGCAACGAAGAAGTTTCGAAACGTAGATGTCACACGGTCACTAGCACCAGATGAAAGGTTGCCGGAACCTATCCCGTATGGGAGGCTTCAACAAAGTGCTACCACCGAGGGTACTGCGGCTGCAGCGGCTGCTGCTGCTGCTTTGGATTTCATGGTTGACGAATCGTTTGATCCCCTCGTACTTTTGGAGGAAAAATACCTGCGCGTGACCGCATTTGTTCTTTCCTGTCGCGTGCGGAAGGCGGGCACCCAAATTACAATGGCCGTAGAGATATCAAACCTTGCAAGCAGCAGCAGCATGCGCAACGTTTCGCTGCGTTTCCAACCTAATAAGGACAACTATACGACGGAGCGAGTGCGGCTGGAAGCAGACAAATCTCAAGAGGCCATCACAGGTGCTAATCGTCCAAAAACTGGTAGGGGTGACAATAAGAACGCTGTTGGTGAAGGTGGTGACGGTGACAAGGAAGTGGAGGAAAGTGACAGAAGCATATTCGTTTCAAAATGCATGAAGGGGACTACGACATTGCGGACGAAGATGCTTCTGACGTTCTCTGGATCACTCCCGCCTTCACTTACCGAACCCCTACTGTTTAGTTTGCTGTACACGCGAGAGAAGAAACCAACTGAGTCATTACTACCAATGCCCTTGAGTTATCGATACTTTGCCAAGCCCCATGTGGACACGACTTCAGTAGAGTTTATGCAGACAATAATGGCAAGACATCTCTCTGAATCCCCTGTGCTTACGTGTTTTGTGGCTGTGGCCGCAAGTTGTGTTCCACTTGTACTTCCCGCTATACAACAACAACTGCGGTTGAGGCCAGTTGATATCCTTAAAGATGCGGCTTCCTTCTATAGTGTACTGCAATCCCGAAAATCCGCAGCTAACCACGCACATGTCGCCGTGCTGCTGCTAGAAGATGAGGTAGAAGGAGAAAAGGGCATCAGTATTGCTGTGAAGTCGGAACACACTTCTTTAGCGGAGCTTCTGGCCCAAGAAATCGCAAAGCTCTTGATGACGGCCACGTCGTAGTGGGTATTCCCACTCAAGCAAGACTTTGGTTGTTCCCTCTGATGGTGGCGGTGCTTATCTTTCTTGTTATTGGTGAAGTTAAAAAGAAAATGGATGGAGGCATGTTGGCATGATTTTTTTTTTGTTTCTTGATATTACCCCGCTTGCGATACTCGAGGTATTTGGTTTCAACTCCTCGTTCGCACACACCGTTTATTTTGCGATGGGAGTAACTGCTGTGTTTCTATCTTGGCTCATTCTTTTGTGTATTTCTTTTTCTGACGGATGGCCGCTATAGTCATCTCATTACATCTTTTAACAAGTTTTTCATTATGTGTGGTGCTTGATTTGCTGATGCGTAAATTGTGAGTATTTTTTCTCGCATCGTTCCCTTTGGGTCGCACAAATAACGGCAAAAATCGATTGCACACGCAACAACAACCGGCGTCTGATCCATTATTTGAGTTTCGAACCTCATCCGGCACCGGGCGTAACACTTAACGCTTTTTTGGTTGGTTGTTTGGTTGGTTCTGAGCGTGTCTGCGGAAGTGGAAGCGGGATGGTGAAATATAAACCTCAAGTTCCCATGTGTGATACTGCTTCTTCCACTTACTCCCCGTTTATATTTGTTTTAATTTACCTTACTTTACCTTATGAATTCATTTCTTTTTTCTTTTTTTCCCTTTGTTTCTTTTTTTTTTTTAAAGCTTCATAGTGCTCTGAGGTGTGTACAGGAAGAAGACCCGTGAGGTTCTTCACACAATACGCCGAAAGTAATCCTTATAAATTTTTTTGTTTTGCCATTGCACTGTAGTTGCAACGGTGCTGAAAAGGCAGTAGGAGAGGAGCTATTCGGTGGTTTAGCCACTTTGATTCTTCTACCATTTCCTTATACGGATTTTGCCCAGTGAAGAGGCGCGAAAACAAAGGGGGAAAAAAAGAGAACAAGTAAAACGATTAGGAACGAAACGGTCCGTCAGGCCGAAAGGAGAAAAGGAAATAAAAGTGAGAAAGAAATAGGGAAACAATTCAAGGAGAGTGTACGAAAGGAAACTCGCGGAAGAGTTTGTCACCATTATATCTATTTTTATACAAAACAAACGAAGAAAGGGTGAAAATTCACCTGAAACGAAGGAAAACTGCAATTGCAGGACAAGAAGAACTGTCCAGAAGTAGAGAGAAAGGAAAGGAAAAGGGGAAGTATCATATATAATATATATATATCATTTCACAGTTTCTCTCCTTTTCCGTGAACCAACGGAAGTGAACGTTTGGGGAAAGCAAAAAAAAAAAAAAGAAAGGAGTGTAAGGGATCCCCTTTCAAAAAAAAAAAAAGGAAAAAGGAAAAAGAAAAGGGATCCAAAGTGTAGTGTTCACACATTTGTAATGCAGTCGTCAAGTTTTGCTGGAACGGGGGTGTTTCCGCCCCCGCCAGCTTTCTTGCGAGGCAACAACTCCATTAGGACAGGAAAGCGAGTGGGGCGCCTTCATCATCATTTCACTGATGAAAACGTTGTGGACCTTCGTAGTATTGAAACTGGAGTGGAATGCAGCACTCGCATGGGACACAGTCGCAGTAACACAGCAGCTGAAGATCCTCCATTGCGTGCGCGGCGTCGCATCCCACATGGTAGTAACCCACCAACAAAGATATTAGACTTTCTTTTCTTGGGTGGCGTTAGTGATGCAACAAATCCTGAGTTCCTCCGACGTGAAAATATCGTGACCATTCTGAACGTCTCACGAGAAGAATATTGGTCTGTGGACAAGGGAATTACGATACATCCTTTTCCTCTAGAGGACAACGCGGAGGAAAACATCCGGAAGTTCTTCTCACACACCTACAGGCTGCTGGAGGCTGCGCGCAGTGCGTATTACAGCTCAAAAAAGCAATGTGAGCGGTCAACCTCAACAAATGACGCCGCCACCAATTCAAATCTCGATTACCACAACGGTAACGAGAACGGTAGCGGCTGTAGTGCAGGGACTAATGTTGTTAATGGTTACTGTGAGGGCAGTAACGGTGGTACTAGTAGTAATATTAACAACTCCATGAATGAAGCAACTGACAATTGTGCGATTAGTGCTTCTCCTGCCCGGCCGCCTTGTGTGCTCGTGCATTGCCGGTACGGCATCAGTCGCTCCGTAACGATTGTGCTTGCTTATCTCATGCGTCGTAACGGATGGTCCCTTAACGATGCTCTGCAATACGTCATGTGCCGACGACCGCATGTGGAACCCAACGTTGGTTTCATGAATGTTTTGCTTTCGTTTCAGCGGGATATGGATCCACAGAAACGAGACATCCAACGAAACTTGCTTCCTATTGTAGTTCGGAACCTTCCCCCTAATACATCGTCGTCTGCCGTGCATAAATTCTTTGAAGACCGCGTTGGTTGTGTCCATAAAGTGGCGACTTTTCCATCTCGTGTTGCCGCAGGAAATTCGACTCGAGAAAATACTGATGGTAACAGCAAGGACATTAGTGATGAGAGCAGCACCAGTGATTGTAATGATGAAATCAGTTCAGGTGCGATGTGGCTTGTGGTGTTTGCAACGCCGGACTCCGTACATTTGGCCCATCGTTTATATCATAAGCAACCGGATTTCTTTGCGCCACTCGGTGTTAGTGAAGGGCGCCGTGTGAAATTAACAGCTCTGAGCAAACTTCATCGATCCCCACGTCCCATCACTGGAGGGGAGTCGTTGGCTAATGAATCCTGAATTGGAAAAAAAAGAAAAAAACTCGATACGAAACGAAAAGAGAAAGGAGGGAGGAAAAAAAAAAAGAATATCACAAGGAAAGCGCTAACGGTGGAGTGGACGGTGATCACTGAATTTATAACATGATGCAAGCGCTGTGTCACCCGCAAGCGGCAAAATTGACTGTGCGCTGAGAAAATCTTTCCTTTTCTTTTTCTTTTTTTTTTTTCGTATTTATTTCTGTTGTACTTCAACTCTAAGGGATATGGGGGTTATGTGTGTGTATGTGTCTATGCGTGTGCGCGCGAAAATAGGGAAAAACTATACAGGAGCAAATAGCATATGGTCCGCAGAAAAGAGGAAACGCGGGTTCAAAAGCGAGGAGAAGCATGTGGGCAAGCAACCAATTGAAAGAAACAAAGTACGACAAGAAAAAATAAAAATAGAAACAAAATAAAATGGCCAAATAAGGGGGGAGGAGGGAAATCAGGGGAAATTAAATTTTATTTATCCCATGAAAAATGTGCGTGTCTATGAGACTGAAGTACATGCAAGTTGTTGCTGTTGCTGTTGCTGTTGCTCTTTTTTTTCTTTTTTTTGAAAACATGAGTGAATTATGAATGGAGAAAAGTAGGCGCAAGATGCGTGTGGCTGATTCGTGCCGACGTTTGTATTTTGTGTATCTTTACACCCGTTTCATATTTTAATGTTTGAAAATTAATTCTGTTTTCAGTTGATGAGGTGTCGTCTGTGTGGGCGTGTATACCTTCCTCTTATCTGTTTTTTTTTTTTTGAGAACAAAATGAAATGGAAAGATGAAACGAAAAAAAGAATTTTACAAACGGACGACAAACAACAGAACAACAATGGCAGCTGTTCACAAACGCAAAAAAACACGATAAATAAACGGATGTTTAAGTGTGTGCGTGTGTGTGAGAGAGAGAGAGGTGGGGAAATGGAGAAAGTTAACGTGAGACGTAAAAATGTAAATGGGGTGATGTCGAAGGGGATTATGAACGCCTCCATGCGTGGCTTTATTATTATTATTATTATTTATTTACTTATTTATTTTGGTTGTAATGACTGAGGGAATGGAGATAAATTTCACACCAGAGGATGATGGGAATATGAAGGAAAATAAATAAATAAATGAAAATATAAAGGGGAAAATATGCAGCGGAATGGTTAATTTGGATGGAAGAAATCGTGAAATGATAAAGAGAGAGAGAGAGAGAGAAAAGAAAACTTGATTGAAATAAATAAATGGAGCGAAACAAATAAATGATGTGCAATTCGAAATCCTCTACCTTCTCATTCTGTGAATTCCTTTTTCTCAACCATCTTCTTATTCACGTTTCTACCCCCCTTTTTTTTCATTGTTTTGTTTTTTCGTTTGTTCCTGTTCCTTTTTTGCCTTTTTTTTGTTTTCTGCTTTCTTGTATAAATGTCCGAAAGGCGGACAGGTGAGGGATGAGTAATGAAAACAAAAGGTAAACAAAACAACTTTATCATCATTACAATGTCATAAACACCAAAAATAAAATAAAATAAAAAGAACACGCACAAACACAAATATTCAAGCGGGCAATTAACCACGTGGAGTGATAAGGGCACATATAAAGATAGAAATATATATATATATTTCTTTATTTATGTCTCTTTGTATTTGCATGTGTGTGTTTTTTTTTGTTTTACTCGTGAGGTTTATATGCCCTTTCTTTTTTTTCTTTTCCGTTAGGTGATGGAAAACTCCTACTGTGTTTATTATTGCTTCAATGTTGTGGTGTAAACATATTCGATATGTAAAAGCAAATACGTTCAGGTGTTTTCTTTTTTTCTTCTTCTTTATATTTTTCTCATTTTCTTCATAGAAATGAAAATGATATGCGTGATGAAGAACATACAGTGCGAGAAGATGAAATAAGAAAAGAAAGGAAATGAAAAGAAATGAAATGAGAGAAAATGTTCGGAAGTTAAAAAAAAAAAAACAAAAAATATTTTGTTTGTTTGTTTATTTCCCCACTCACAAACTGACGTTTATCGGACTTTCAATTTCCCCCATTTTTTCTTATTTTACGTGTGTTGCTGAACTCATATTTGTGATTTTTTTTTAATTACCATTACCATTACCATTTTTCTTTTATGTATGTTCGTTCCCGTATTTTATCCCCCATCTCCTTTCTTCTTTTTTCTTTTTTTCACTTCGTTGCGTTTTCTAATTTCTTTTTCTTTTTTAGGTCCGCTGCCGTCGGTGTTGTTTACTCGATGCTGCACCTACGTTTCACAACACTTTTCTTCTTTCTGGGATGTCTCACCTTTTCCCTTTTTTTTTATTTTAATAAAAAAAATAATAAAAATATCCCGCACTCCTTCCAATGGTTCCATTGATGTCTCGTTTATTTTCATAGCGGGGCGTTTATTATTATTGTTATTATTATTATTATTATCTTTGATTTAAAAAATTTACTCATCTTTTTTGACAGCTTGGACTCCTCATTTACTCACACGTGCGTGTCCTTTTTCTTTTTTTTTTCTCCCTTCTTCTTGTTCAATTTGATTTTTTCAATCTCTCTACGTTTTTGCTTTATTTTCCCTTTATTTTTATTTTACTGATCTTTGTTTTTCGGATTGTGTTGGTGGGAAGTGGCTTTTGTTTCTTTTTTTTTTTGTACGTCTGTTCTTGTAGTATTTCCCTCTCTTCTTCTTTTTTTTTCTTATTTGGTTTTACCATCAATTAATTATTTACTTCGGTCATTAATTCACTCCAACAATTATCCTTTCCTTCCTTCCTTCCTTCTTTGGTACCTTTTCTTTTTGCCGTATTTTCATTTAATTGTGTTTTCTTTTTTTTGGAAAGGCCGAAGATTTTTTTTTTTCCCCGCTCCCTCTTTTTTTTTTTTTTCGTTGGGTTTGTTCCGTGACAGAAATCTTTTTTTTTTCTTTTTCTTCCCCTCCCCTTCTTTTGACCTAACAATAAAGAAAAGGAAAAAATAAAAATATATATATATATATATTTTTTATATGGTGAAGATGAATAAAATAAAATAAAATGAAATGAAATGAAAACAAAAAAAAAGCAGAATGAAAAGTGATTCCACCTTTCACTTTCTTTTCTCTACAACTTTTTTTAAAAATGGTAAAATAGCATTGTAAAAACGATAACATTTGATATTATTAATGTTGTTATCACTTTTAACATTATTATTATTATTTTCATTAGTGATATGAAATGATAATGTAATGATTAATGCCATTACAAATTATCAGTTGTTATTGTTTTTCAAAAAAAAAAAAGTCTTTTTTTTTTCTTTCCCTCCTTTTTTTTAAATAATTATTTCCATACAAATAATATTGTTTTGTTGTTTATTTATTTATGTGCATGTGCATGTGCATGTGCGTGTTTGTGTGTATTAATATCATTTAATTTATGATGCACCAGGGGAGGGGAAATAACGTTGTTTTTTTTTTTTAGTTGGATTTGTGCTGCGCCTCCCTCGAATTCACGCCGCCGCTATCATTTAATGTACGGCAGAAAAAATATATAAATAAATATATATGAATATATAATTATATACCAGAAAAGAGAGGGAAAATTTTAAAAAAATGTTTATGGGTGAATGAATCGTTAATCAAAAGCACACAAAAAACAAGGCATGATTAAGAGAGATTATATATATAATATATATATATATATATATAATCATCAGTACTTGGTCACTTTTCTTTTTTTTCTCTTTTATTTATTTTGATTAATATTGTTTAATATCTGTTTGTTTTGTTGTTTTTTTTTTCTTGCGTGCGCGTATGTGCGGCAAATGAAGAAATTAAAATAACCATCGTGAGAGATGAGAATTAAAGAAGGACAAAAAGACGAAAGAAAGCAAAGGAAAAATACATTTGTTTTTTTTTTTAACAAAGGAAAAAAAAATCCTCGCGTTCATTTATTATTTAGTACGTGAATAAACTCAAAGGTACCAATTCTTCGTGATGTATTTCTATATTTATTTCCCCCCCTTTTTTTCTTCTATGCCTTTTTGTTTTTTCTGAAACTTCACGTGACCATCTTTTTTTTTTTTTTTGCTCTCTTTTCTGTCTTTTTTTTTTGAAAAAAAAAAACTCCCTTTTATTTATTTCTTTGGAAATGAAATGAAGAAATAAAATAAATACATCAACAAATAAATAAATTAAATTGTGGATTAAATTGCTCAAGAGTGTAAAAGCGTCGGGAGCGCAATTATGTGTGCAGCTGAACGCAAGCAAGTCTGAAATGGAAAAAAAAGACAGAAAAGAGTAGTAAATAAAATAAATAATGAAAATGAAGTGAAAATGAAGTGAAGTGAAAATGAAATGAAATGTTTAGCCATTGGAACTTATAAAGAGGAGAAGAAAAGAAAAAAAAGGAGGGAAAGAAGGAAAAGAAAAAAAAAGTTTCCATTATATTGAATTATGCGAGAATAAACTTGCAATTTTTATTTATGTATTTAAGTGCGTGTGTTGGTGGATTTTAAAATGTACGGCTGCGAAGCGGGTGGAAAACGAGCGGAAAGCAATAAATATTAAAGAAAAGAAAAGAGAGAGAAAAAAGAAGAGAGCACCGATTTCTCAAATAAATAAATAAATATATATATATATATATATATGTTTACCAAAATATGCACGAGAGAAAAGACATTTATAAGCGATTCCCCCAATTTAAATAAAAAAGGAAAATAGAAGGAGAAACTATCAACACACACGCACAGAGAGAGATAGAGAGAGAAAGAGAGAGCAACAAACAAAGAAAGAAAATGTATATAATATTATTACTGTCGTTAGGAATGGAAGGATACAATTTTTTTTTAAATTTTTTTAAAAGTCTTTATGTGTTTTAATGTTCCATTACGTGTTCTTGTTTGTCATATTTCCCCCCCTCTTCCTCTTCTTACTTTTGGATTATTCTTTTTTGTATGATGAAAGGAGTAAAATACAAGTAGGAAGAGAAAAAAAAAACAAATAGAAGAAGAGAGGAAGTGAAATAATGGAAGCAGTAAAAAAGGAAAAGAAAAGAAAAGAAAAAAATTAAAATTCTTTTTCTGTTACTGTTTTCCCCTTTTCCCTTTTCCGTTTTTCTTTTTTTTTTTTAATATGGACTCTCTCATCATTATCGCCTTCCCTCTTTTCCTTCTATATTGATTTTTTTTTGTACAATTATATTGTTCTTCGTCTTCCTAAATATATTCTTACTTTTCTTTACTTTTTTACTTTTATGTTGTTCCATGCTCTTTTTTTCCCCCTTTTTTCGTTTTATTCCACTGTTTCATTGTGCCGTGTCATATCACTTTTGCAATTTATATAAATATATATGAAATGATGGTTGCACGAGGGGATCTGCAATGGTAGTAACAATTAAGTGTTTTTTTGTTTTAAATAAATAAATAAATATATATATATATATATATATATGAAAGAATAAACTTCATGAAGGAAAAACTAGTTTTTTTTGTGTGTGAGTGTGCGTGTTATGGTCAAATGAGTGTGAAAGGGAGGGGGAGGAGGAAATATTTTTAAATTACACTCGAGTGGATTTATAAATCAACAAATAAGTGGAGTTATTTAAAGAAGTGAACACTAAAAGAAAACGCGAGGATGTGGTGTGTATTGCGTCTTAACATAAATATATGTGATTGCATGTTTTGTGTTTTTGTGTTTTTGTGTGTACATGTGTGTTTATATGCTTATCTCCTGTAAGCAGAGAAAACAACGAATTGCAGAATGATAAGTTTGTTCATTTATCTACTCGTTCATAACTGGGGGTCATGGCTACAAATATAAACATTTTATATTTTTGTTTGTTTGTATTTATACACATGTATGCATTTTAGCGTAAATGTGTTTTGGCGCGTGCGCGTATCCATGAGGGGAAAATGTACACCAAAACATTTATAGTTAGAGCGAGTGAAAAGAAAAATTAGTAGAAAATTATAACAATAAGGGAACATATATAAATAAATAAAGATATATGTAGTAATAATAATTATTATTATTATATTGCTTTATCATTATATTATTTAATATTATATTGTTATGAAGAGTAAAATCTTTTCAAATTATTTTTCTGAAGTGAAGAAGGGTCAAAAAGCAAACGATGCAACCCATTAAACACCATCGGGGAATTAACCATTCCTTGTTTCTCTTTTTTTTTTTTTGTCTAGTAGGGAGTTGGTGGTGGTGAACGTTTCGAAACAAACCATTTTTTTTCTTTTTTTACTTTATGTCCCACTTTACCTTTTTTGTTTTCTTCTCTCTGGTTTGTTACTCACCTGGCAATATGTGATGCACAGCTCAGCCGTGTTTTCACGCACAACTCCTTTTTTTATATAAAAAAAAATGCATTCATTTGTATGAAGATCGCTGCTGATTTGTTGCTTCACTTTACAAGGGCATCAGCCTCATTTTATGTTACTCCTTTTTATTTTTTTTTATTATTCCAAATATGTCACATTGCTCTTCTTCCCTTTTTTTTTCTTCGTGTGTGTGTATGTTTGTCTCGAATTAAAATTTACCTTTTGTTACGTGTAACATTTCTCGTATTCTTCCAACTCTGGCGGAAGGAAGAGGAAACTGACGAAAAAAAAAAAAGTGAAACCTCCGTCCCGTAGGTGCCTTATAGCGCTTGGGTGTGGAAATAGAAATACCGATAATTAGATTTTTAGAATGGAAAAAGTAACGCCAACTTCCCTCGCCAACGCATTCCTCGCTACCGCTGGCATCAGTGCGCCGATGTCATCTTCTGGGATTCGTGGCTTGTCATTGAGGTCAGTTCGCGAAACTGTTCACTGCGCAACGACACAAACCACTTCAGCTCCACCTCCGCCTGCCAACTGCCAGCAACATCAGCTCCTTAACACAACGGAAGATAAATGCAACGCGATATTTGCAGAAGTGGAGCTCCTCAGCAAGTGGTTGCAACACGCCGTGGAGAGTCGAGCACATGTGGAACGTGAGGCCTACGCACTGCTGCAGCAGGCAGATGTAAAAATACAGCATTTGGAGGATACGGTACGTCAGAAAGAAATGGAATTGCTTTATATGAGGGGGGCAATGGAAAGTTTGAGGACGCGTGTGGAGTTTTATGAGTGCAGGGAAAGGAGAATTGAAGGTGACGATGATGATGCTAATTTTCCTCTTCGACGTGAAGCAGATTTCAAGGGTGCTGCGGTGAGAAAGGTGGTTATAATGGGGGAGAATAACACAAACGATAGCTATTGCAGCAACCGTCTGGGTAGAGGAAATGGTGTAATGTCCCCTGCTGATTTTACCGTGGACTCGACGGAACAATTAAATGCAGGCAAATGCGTCGACTTGGGTACCACCGCCGCAACTTGCAACAGTAACGGAGTTGATAACGCCAGTGTATCTTCTCCCGCAGAATCTGGAGTTGGAGGCCGGTCTCGTGTAGGTCATAGCGCACTAAGTTGGGTGAGATATCTTTTAGAGCGCTGCGTTTCCAATAGCGGCAAAGACGGTGCGAGTGAAGGTGCGGCGCGGATGAAGAAGAAAGGAGAAGGAAATGACCAACTGGCCGATGCGCTAACGATGCTGACAACTTTACAGTGTCATTATGCTGACCCTAACGGTGATCTTGTGATGATGAACTCCCTCTGTACAAAGTTCTCGAATTCCATCGTAGCCGTGGCAGAGGAGCTAAACACAGCGCTTCAGATACCGTTGAAGCGGGCCTCAAACACAACTGATTCTCTGCAAATATCGCAAGCTGCTAAAGTTGTTGAACACCCCGAGCCCGCGGCAGAGGCGTTACCATCGTCGAATCAGGAGCCGATAATGCAGTGTAGAAAATCAGTTGTGGAGGAAAATCTTCAGCTCCTGCAGAGTTTGATGGCAGTGGAATCATCATCACGGGAGGCGTGGAGTACCCTCCAGAAATATTGAAGCAAATGTGGAGATGTGTTTGTCTCTAGTCGCTGGATTCATGGAGAAAGTTTCATGTGCCGCTTGTCGTCATTGCTTTTAGCAGTGATAATAAGGGGCAGGTGTTTGTTTGGGCATAGAGCGTGGGCACATGGCGTTTTCTGGGGTTTAACATTGTGAGAAAATGGCAAATGCGGCGGGTAATTTTGCTTTATTCTATTTTACTTCACTTTTCGATACGTCGCGTGGAGGGCCCCCCCCCAACCGGTAGCCGTGTAAAACCAACAAGTAGCGATCAGCATCACCCAATACGCATTCACGCATATATGTATTTTTCATATATATATATATGCAAAATGTGCGTGAGGAAAGAACTCGGAAGGTTTTGTTGATTTCATGTTTCTCTAGTAGCGCTCACATTTTACTTCTGCTACCAACATTTGAGAATATTTAAACAATATTTATTGCCCCTCACACTGTCCACCCGCTTGCTTCCCGTTAGTTTTGAAGGGTTTTGTCCGTTTGTGTAGGCAGGGGAATAGGGGTGGGGAGGGTTTTGCTCGAAGATTATCTATAGAAAACTGAGCGGACGTTACTGGTACTGACTTGCTATGTCCGGCAAACTGCAATGCTGAGCTGTCGCCCACAACATTGTGCATTCGTGTTTTCCTGCACCATCTTTCTTTCCCTTTTGTTTTAACACTTTTATTATTATTATTACTATTGTTATTGTTTGTCACGTGGTTTCGGGGCTACCTTATACAGTACAAATCCTCGGTGTACATTTGCTTCGCTGCTTCATTGAAATGGACTTACTTGTGGGTCATTTGTTTTGTTATAAGTGTTTTGCGCTTAATATTTGTTATTATTTCCTTCTGTTCGGCGGTGTTTTTTTTATTCATCACTGAGTTCAGAGAGTTTGGCAGACGACATCTTTTGTTCAGCTGCCGCTCTCTCATTACGGTGGTTACTATCACATACAGCACTCCCCTCTGTTCTAAGCTTTGCTGCTTTTTGTGCTACTTTGTTGCGATTCATATTTACCCTTATCCTCTGTCATCATTTTTGTCGCAACGTCTCCGCATTTACTGCCTCACCATATAAAAGGTACGCTGCAGCAAAAAAAAAAAAGAAAAGAAAAGACGTGGATCAGGAGGGGAAAACGAAGTGCGGTCTGAAGGCACTTCATGTTTAGCGAATCTCTCTGTATTCTCTCAAGGCGTTTCCGCTACAACACCAAGTTTCCTGCCCTAGTTTCTTACAACAAACTTCCATGGGAGGTTGTTAATCATGAAACTCCGCAATTTCACATGCACGTAGCGCCACATTACGAGCAATTGCTAACACTGGCAGCTTCATCGCCAGTCCCCCACATCATAGGTAGCAAACACATCGATGTGCCACGAGAACACCGGCTTCGACTTCTTCCTGGCATGCTTTATTTACTGGATGGTGACACCCTACCGGGGGAATTCACTATAAACCGCGTGCTGGATCCAACGGCTTTGCAATACTATGGGAGGTTAAGTAGCCAAATAGTCACCGTAGAGGCTGTCCGTATGCTGGTGTCAGATGATCTTCGCCTTCTTTGTAACTGCATAACATTTAAGGGTCCTCTTCACCTGCCCGTTGCCCCTTATGCCTCTCTCGCTTCCCTTAGAGGGGCGTCTCAAGGTGGGACCACTGGCAGTGAGACAGGCTCCAACTGCTTTACCTTGTATCACTTTGTTAGACCCAACCGCCCGCCAAAGGAGTTACAGCTTGAGAAATATTACATTCACGCCCCGTGTGTAGCGCCGCTTTCAGAATTTGCTTCGAACAGTGATGAACGGGGAAACTGGAGGCCGCGGTTGCAAGCACCGAAGCGCACACGACGTGCCACGCCACTTCCTGCTTATAGGCCCCCACAAAGTTATTTGATGGGACTTGCTGAGCGCCTTGCAGTAGTTCCAGGAGGTTGCTTTGGCCGAAGGTCCCTCATGTGGGGTCACTGGTTCTAAAGCACAATAGAGGCAATGAAAATAGTGGCGCGGGATGTGCACAAGTTGGCGAAGCATAAAGTGGTGAAACCATTGGGGAGGGAGGGAGGGAGAGGTTGGAGGAGAGAAAGAAAAGGGTTCAATGATTTCAGTGGTGCCGATACACGAAATCTGCTTTCGGGGTGGAATGATTTTTTTCCCCTCTGTGGCGGTGGGAGGCCGAAAGTTTTTACCTCCTACAGGTTGGGTTCTTATGAAACGAGCGTACAAGGAAGGTGAGTAGCCACATCTCTTTCGGTGCTTTTCTACGCAACCGAAAGTTCATCAGGGACATTATCGCTTTTATAAAAGTTCCACTTTTTATGGATGACGTACAGCACACATGCGCACACATAAAAGTAACAGTAATAATATGCGGTGCACGCCTGTTTGTGAGTTCTCCCGGAAGAGTACCGTTCTCGTTAGCGAAGAGTCAATCTAAGCATTCTATTCTACCACTCTCACCTCTTTCCCTTTTATTGCATTTATACATTTCCATACTCTCCTTCGCAACTGCAGAAGTACTTTGCGTACTTCTAATATGCCGAGCGACCACCAGCTTAGTAAGTCCACCATGGCAGGTGCGAAACATATGGGACAACACCGCAGGGTATCGATTAAGGTTTGCCGGCAACCAAATACTCGCTTAGGATCTTCGAAGGGAATCGGCACCCCCCATGAGCGGCAAAGACCTTCGCGGGGGCAATCGCAGCGGTTGCGGTGCAGTTGCTGCTTGCAGGATTTACCTTCGCAAGTGGATGGAAACCTGTCTGATAATACATGCTGGCGTTGTGGTTATATGACTTGTACTTCTTGCCGTAGTAATTTATCACCATCTGCCCATAGGTGGGTTTGCACTACATGCTCAAAGAAGATCAGTTTTACATGGTTGTTTCAAAAGACGGTCCACGGCGCCAATCTGTTGCTTCGGGTCCTGGAGTTCTGTGAACCGCGTGTGCAGCCTCTTTTGAAGTGTGTATTTGCAACTGAGGACACTCAAAAAACGTCGCAATGCGAGAAAACACCAACAAATGGTAGGGGTGCGGTTTCCCAAGTGACGAGTTGTCAAAAGCCGAAGCACGTCGCAGTTACAGCAAAGGGAGAGGAAGCAGAAGAAGATGCTAAATTGTTAGTGAAGGGTGCAACCCAGCGGCGTTCTGCCGCAAAGGGTACCCCGCGGAAGGGGAAAATATCATCAAAGTACGTGACGAAGGCCCAATCTCTGGAGATGCAAGTGCGTTCACCACCTCCTTCGCCGTCTCGAACCCCTTTCAAGTTCCTGTCAAACTCACCGGCTGGGAATAAGACTCCTTTAAAGCGCATCGAAAAGAATACAAATCTTTCCAGTAATGGTGCGAGCCCCACCGCAAAACCGGGAATAACTCATACAACGATACCAAGTGACGGTGCTACCAGCACAGTCGGAAAGAATGTGGGTGCTGGAACGATGGTGGGCGTCTCAGGTTCACGTGGTGATGGGCATCGGCAGGATGAATTGGGGACGGAGGTAAAAAATGGCAATCAGTTTCTTCGTTGCGATGGGATGCATCCCGACTCCAAGTGTCTCGTTTTCTCGTACAGTAACGACACGCATGCCTCTTCGCAACTAAGTTTTGCAATATCAGGAGCTGATAGTCCACCTCCTCGCTTCCCTAATTTTTCAAAGTTTCTGGACGATCAAGAAGGTTTGCGTCGCGAGTTTGACGAGCCGCAGAATCGGAGGTTGCAGCACCTGTTTGCAGAAAAGGATGAACCTCAGAAGAACTATAGTGATTTGGTTACGGTGGAGACGTCAGAAGGTGTTAGTCCGCTTAAGGTGGTTGAGTGCGCGGAAGCCGATAACAATTTCCCCATTCCTCCAAAACTGGCGCTTAATTTTTGCAAATTGGGGTTGGTTTCAAACCATGTGACTGATGCGGAACAAGAACCTTCAGCCGTCCACTCCTCTAATAACAAACTCATATGCAAGCCCACAGCACGTGTGAGCATCAATGCTGAAAGTGCCACACAACGAGGTCCGCAGAAAAACAGTTGTGGATCAGGTGGACCCCACGGCTCCGAGCACGCTTGCACGAGTCGCCTGGTCCGCAGCAACACCATCAATGGTGATTGTATCGATGCAGTTTTCAAGCGAATACAACCATGTTTGACGACAGTTGTGCATGACTCCAACGGTGCTTACACCGGTGGGCCGCAGAATGGCAATACGGCTGACGCTGGTACTGGTACTGTTACGAAACTCGGAGCGTCGAATAAAACTCATCCGCGTGCTCCCACCATTAAGCCACCAAGCAAAACCCGAACAACGTCCAGCTCCCGTACCTTCAAAACACCGAGGGCTCTATTTAGCGACAGTCGGCTTTGTGGGAAGGATGCGGATTCCAGTAGTCCGCGGACTCGGAGGGGCTCCGCACGTTACCTGCTGGCAATAGAAAAAGATGGCGTGCATTCCCCTCGTCCAGCTCCAGTTCTTGCGGGTGTTAAGCCGAGGGGGCGAACTCCTTTAACCGCTCGTCCCCCTTCGTCAAGGTGTTCAGGGGAGTGTGGTGCACTTGCAAGGGGGAGTTCAATACTAACACGACAAGGGGTATCGGTACCACGTCAGCGCACATGCGAGGGACAAGGAAGTAGGCATGCTCGCGTTAATACGCCTCTCCAGCGTATCCATTCTAGTCGTCTTGTTCCTGCAGAGGATAGCCAAGGCCGTTACTTGCCATCACACGGTAATGCCGACGCAGTTAAGCCTCGGCTATCGATAAATTCTGGGCAAAGCGTTCAACTGGTTCCGCCTGCCCCCTTAACTGTTAATCCTTCGCGGGGACGTGCCGTGGGCACCCTGAATGGGAAAGGTGCAACATCGACAGGAGGTAATTCACAAACGAATCTCAGCAGGGGAGGCGCGAATGGTGCTTCCACTTCTCGCTTCATAGCTCAGCGAACGTGGAATTTGTTGTGACGGATGTAAATGTTGTATAATCCACTGAAAAGAATGAGTGTGTTGCCGTCTGCGTTTGTAACACTAGTGTGTGACGGCGGAGGTAATAGAGCGGTTTGAGGGAGAGAAGATAAGATCGATAAAATATTGAGTTAAGTTACACTGATTATTTTTCCATATTCCCGTCACATGCGCAGGAATTTGCGTAGGTGCTCGCGTACTTTAAGGGGTTGCTTGCTGCTTTAAGCTGCCACCATCTGTTTTAAAGACTGTTGTCGCCCTACCCTCGTCGTTGTTGCTGCAGGTGTTGTTGCGAACGGTGTTCTGCCCCGCTTCTTCCACTGTGCTTCATGCATCAGTTCGTTATTTCACTTTTGTTACCCTTTCGTTACTTATATTGATTTCCATGAACATGCGGGTGTTGAATTGCATGCATGCTTTTTTGACAGTGTCGTTTTGCCAATGGAAAGGAGATGAAAGTTTAAGCGCTGCAGATTTTTCACCCTCCATAACCCTTCTTTGTCCACGCACTTTAATCAGCAAAACCTACACGGTCACCTTCTGTTCTCTTCCTTTCGTTCCTGTGTAGGGTCCAGTTTTGGGGGTAGGGGGTTCCTGTCGTTTAGTTGAGCAAACATCTGGATGAACGCAGCAGTTGTGACAAATGTTGGAGTTGTTGTCGACGTTGTCATCGTCGCTCGTTGTTTAGATGACGCGGAACTTGCGGGTGTAGAAGGGAGAGGAAGCTCCCTCGAGAGCACTACAGATGTCATCAAAGGGGCGTCCACTTCCTTCTCTGTTTTTAGTTCACGAAAGTCGTCTTCCCGGGGGGTTTATTTCATCACCGATGGGAATGCTTCGGTGACACACACCAATATAGGGGATGGAACGGGGATGACATCATGTGACAGCAGCGACCTGTTGTCGATCCCGGTTGCGAGTTCCATCCTTAACGATGACGTGCATTACGAATGCCGCGCCGTGAAACGACCGCTGCCTCAGTGCATCTTTCATCATTTTGATGTTTTACCGTTTGGTGTCATAAGTCCATCTGCTGTGTTTGCTGTTCTTGGACGACACACCAATAGGGGACTTGTTACAGCCATTACCACGGAAGGCTTATTTGTAGTTCGACGTTATGCCAGCGGTGCACCTCTCAAAATTACCCCACGCGGTTTGGACAGAAAGAGAGTAACAGAAGAGGATGTGGAGATTATATCTACATTTAGTAAATCAGATGCCGTAGATATGGATATCAAAACCTTTATGTCTATTGCTAGACAATACAAGGAGCGGTACGATGAAAGCAATAGCGGGAATGCGGATAACTACAACCAGGACACTGGTAGAACTCTAGACAGCTCTAATGGCAGCGAGTGCCTGTTCAGCGACGAGAGTGAAAACGGTAAATGGCGCACGCCTGAGGATATTGAGTACTGTGCTCTGAGGGAACTGCAGTTAGCGCCTTCACTTGCACTGCACGATCCTGTGCCACCTTTACGTGTTGGTTCGAGGGTAATTGCTAGACGAAGCTGCAGTGGCATTTCTCTGCATATTGCCCGTGTATGCAGAGTGAATTATGATGTGACGTACACGCTTGTCTACGAGTCGGACGGCGCCACAGAAACGGGTGTGTTGCACAATGATGTGCATCTGCTTGATGAGTCTGAGGCGGAACAGTGCAGCGTAAGAGACAACGTAACCGTAATTCTGCACAAGCAGAGGCCGGCTGTTATCATCGAGTGTTGTGGTGATGAAAACTACCGCGTCATTATTGATCAGAACCGCAACCAAGCTGTATCCATAAAGGGTAGTAATATTGTGTTCGTTGCGCCACTTTTGAAGGAAGCGTTATACGCTGACCCGGTTATATTACGGTGGTTCCGAGAACTTGATCGTACGCGGGCGGGTGTTGTCGAATGGAAGGATGTCAGACACCTCATACTTAGTTGGGAAGGTTACGATACGGAACGAACATTTAGAAAAATAGGGGAAGCACAGAGAGATCTTTGTCTACGGCTTGGATGTATGGAGCCACAATTGATGAAGAGAGTCCCCGTTCAGATGGATGAGATGCAGTTGCGTTTCCCTGAGTTCGAGTACGTCATCCTTCGACTGAAAAATTTGTTTTGAAATGCGCTTGTGTTTTATTTCCCTTCTTTATCCTTTGAATTGTGCTTTTTCTTCTTTTTAGTAAGAGCGCGCAACGAAACGACGTGCCTTTCATTGGTTCCTCTTTTTTTTTTCTGTTATACCCCGGTGTGTTGTTTACTTTTTTTTTTTTTAAGAAGTAGGCTGATTTAATTTGCTCCTTGTGTGGAAACTGAGTTGGGGAGGAAGTGTTGTTGTACCCTTGAGGTATTTCATTCATCAGTGTGGCCGTAACACGTGTTCCACCTTCATGTCAGTGTATACGTGTTATATCCCTAATTTATATGTATATCTATTTAAATTCGTTAAATTCCGTGGTAGGGACAGATCAGAAATTATAGGTACAATAAAGCACGTCACTCCTTGATGTGCTCCCATGTTCATGTGTAATGCGATCATTTAGTCTTTTTTCTTTTTTCCTTTTTTCCTCTTTTGATCCTCGTGTGTACTCTTATTTCCCCAAATACTGAAAAAAGTGCGTGTATATGTTACCATGTGGTATGTACTCGTAACCGCCCTCTCTTTTTTTTTTTTTGCTTTTGTATGGTTTCCCATTCCTTTCCCCTTCATGGAGGAGGGGCCGCAGTTGAGGTATGGTTGTGGGTGTATTTCTCGTATGGATGTGGGTGGTGAGGGGCCTTTAAAACAAAAAAAAACAAAAAGTTATATAACAAACGGGAGCAAGGGGGAATGACACTCACATCACCACATATCCCCAAGGAGAAATAAACAAATGCTTTTGTGGGTGGGTGGAAAATGATAATGGCGGTGGTTGATGGCCAATAAATGAAGGGGGCCAATATAATCCATTACTTGACTCAATATTTTAATTCTCTTTGTATGGATTGGTTTGTCTGGTGGAGCACTTTTATTGTTTTTGTTTTTGTTGCTTTCTTTTAAAATGGATCTTCACGTACTGTGAGTAGTCTCATTACTACCACACTTTCTCCCCATTCTTTACTTTAACTCTTACATAGCGCAATGCCACAGACTGTTAGCAGCCGGATTGCAGAATGTTGCACTGCTGCCGATAGCGATGGCGGGAGCGCGCAGTTATGCGTTGTGAGTATTGGCTTCGATATTGAGTGCATAACAGCCAATATTGTGCGCCGTGTGGTGGAAGCTTGCAACCTACCGTCACCCAATGCATGTGTTTCATGTGTTGTTCTTCCTGACGGTACGGGGGATAGCGTCCTTCTACGAGTGGCAAGCACACTCACTCGCATTCTTTCTAATAATGATAGTACTGTTCATAATGATAACTCGGTGGCAGTGGTGAATGTACACGCCGTGTTAGAGGGAACCATGCCGCGGCAACGTTGCACTTACTACCAGAGTGGAGGTATTGTGGTGTTATGCAGCCGAGTATTGTGCGCTGATTTGCTGCATCGCCGCGTTGCGCGTGAGTTGATTGGGTGCGTTGTGGTGCTGTTGCGGAGACAGCGGGTGGATGGCATCGCTCATACAGTGGGTTTTTGTGGCGAAATCCTTCTTCGAGGTGGAGGACCCCTCCTCCTTCCGACACACCGAAAGCATCCACCCTTCATCCTTCTTTCTGATGATCCCTTCTTTGTGCGCTACGCCATTCAGCATCCGCGGGTTCGGCAGGAGCCCTTTCTAGTTCAGGTACGCGTAGATAATGTGCTGCTGTTTCCACGCTTTCGCCTGGACATCATGCGACACTTTGAAAATGTGGCGTCTCAGCGACCACTAATAGTGGACCGCTTCACCGTTAATATGGCTAGGACGACTTACATTCTTGATGACTTGCTCTGTAAGGTTATCATGGAGATTGTGACAGAACTTCATGAGGTGTGTAAACGTATGGGTCCTTCAGGCTGTTGCCGAAACCACAGCTGCTTTCCTAATTCTAATGACCAAGCACCCAGAAACGCGCATAAGAGAGGCGCGTCTAATACCCGTAGTGGCATCGCTGACGGTGATGAACCGCACTCCCGACTGGACCCCTTATCGCAGCGTCAGAGGTTGGACCACTGTTCCGGAGGTCAACCCAACGGATCACCCCCCGGCTACAGCAGAAAACCGTGGGTGGTGTCTGCGAAGCGGGCTGTCATTAACTTTGCCGGTATTTTGTACGAGAACGCGATAAACATCAATGATCGAAGTTTGGATGATGATCTTCACTATGCATTAAGAACACACGACACAGGCTGGCCATACGGGAAACTGTGTGAAAGTCTTATCGACCTGAGAAAACTTCGGCGCATAGTGCGGTCCGGTTCTCCCTATGCGGCCGTGCTGGAGTTGGAAGAGCTACTGATGGAACGAACCCCTCGGTTTGCAGGTCCTAGTTTGAGAACAGGGTGGGCGACGGTTCAGCATCCGGATGCCCTTTGGACACTGTCTCAGCACTTTTCTTCCATTACGAAACTCTTCGTGTACCGTATAGGTGAGGTGAAGGAGGTGAGCAACACCACCCCACAATGTGGCGGTTGCACGTCTAGAACGTATATCAACGTGGACACTGCGACCCCAGCCAGTGTGGAGGATGAAGACTCCAGCAAGGTCATTGTCATTGATGGTGATGATACCAACACCGACAGTGGCACTGACGATGATGATGACGACGACAACGATGATGTACTCTGTGTGTCAGAAGTTAGGCCCAAGCGCTTTCTTGTTCCCCGGGTTGACGAGGTGGATCCATGCATGGAGCTTACAAATCGGCTCACAATGAACTGGGGGAGAGATGCACATCGCAAACAAGTGATTGCGGCATCTGCTTTGTCTTCAGACGATCCGCTGAAGGTAAAACCACGGGTTTTGATGGTTGTTGTGTTTGGTCGTATGGCTTTCCAGCGGTACTCCTGTCGGCTTGCTTATTCACTGGCCGACTTCCAGGCGTTGGACTTGGATTGTTTTGTGACGATGTACCAAGGAAGGCACGGTGCAAAACAGCAGCGGTACACACAGAATCCAACACCAGAGGCTTCCGATGCGGCGAAGCTGCGTACATGGTTTTTTCATCACAAAGTAGAAAGTGTGGATGATGATGTCGAGCACAAAGCAGGTGAGGGTGCCGACGACGATACCGAGAAGCAGGGTGGCTTGGATAATTCCACTACTTTCTCAAAAGACCCCAGCTTCCTTTTTTCAGATAAATGTAGTGTCTTGGGAGGGCCTCGCGGGAGTGACAACGTCGGTTTGAGCACATCCACAGATGGTACATCGCATTTAAATGAAAGTGGTCGCAACTGCGGCCATAACGGCGTATCCTTGCATTGCTTGATTATGAAACAAGGCCAATCACTGTCGTCCATGCATCGCTCACAAGGAGGTTTGCGGAATGGGAGCGATGGACCAACGGACGCCGTAACAGCTTCGGCGGCGCCTGGATCGAGCACTTGCATCTTGAAGTTTGACTATGCTCGGGACAGTGTTGCACGGCTGACTTTCCATTCGTGTGAAGGTGACTCTTCACCATCGGCACTGCCACTGCACGTGGCTGTGGTGGATGGGAACAAATTGTGTGTGTCAAGTCTCGTTGAGTTCATAAAGGGGACACACAGTGCACTCACTCCTGATAGCACCGATGACGACGGGGCGCCTGCTGATTCATTGAGGGTAGTCAGGATTATTGTCGTTGAGCAGCAGCTGCGTTTCATGCGTATGCTTGAGATGGCACAAGATGTGTTATCACCTCAACATTTGAAAAATCTTCGCGTTCAGGTTTTGGTGGAGCGATCGCCTGCGTCATCGTCTGCACCTTCATCGCAAACTGGCGGCGGTACTCTTCCTGAGGATCCTGTGGTGGCTGAGGAGCAAGAAGCTTTTGCCGCGCTCGCGCATGCGAAGGCAACCCTTCCGGCAACGCTAATCGCTGATCGAAATACCGTTCGTTTAGTGGAGGAGCGTCTCGATTCTGCCATACTCGACGAGGGGCGAGTCCGCAGGGGGCGCCGCCCTTCCCGGAATGGTTTGACTTTGCTCGTTGAAGATGAAGATACCAACGGTACTTCAGCAAAGGGTGGCAGTGGAGGAGCTCCCCTTGTTGTGTTTGATGAGCGTGAATTTCGGTCTAGACTGCCTTATGAACTGTACTGCCGTGGAATTGACTTAGTCCCACTCACTCTTTTAACCGGAGACTATGTTCTTTCTCCAACTTACGCGCTTGAGCGCAAGAGTTTGCTAGACTTCATTCACTCACTTCACACTGGACGTGTTAATTCCCAGCTTTCACGTCTTTCCCGGTCTTATGATCACCCTATGCTACTTATTGAGTTTGACCGCAGCACTCCCTTCCGACTCTCCTTTGGACTCGCTGGCAGTGTGGGAGAACATAGTGAGACCGGTTTGTTTTCTCGAATCGCTCGGATCTTCACCTCCTTCCCGCGGGTACACGTAATTTGGACTCGTGATGCAACACAGTCCGCAAGTTTCATTCATTCTATGAAACGCACATGCGCCAGTGAGTCGATTGATCCGAGTGCCCCATATTTGACTTGCGCAACTGTTGATTACTATTGCCCAGCGGGGGCAAAGGAATCTTCGCATTACGCCACGCGCGTGCTTTCCTGCTTTCCGGGGGTTACACCAAAGAATTTGCAGCGTGTCATGGCACTTTGTGGTTCGCTAGCCGGCTTGGGAACCGTTGAAGAAGAGGCCCTTGCAGGTGTAATGGGGAGCGCTGCTGCCAGGGAACTTTATGCCTTTATACATGGGGAATCTGTGCCACCTACTCAGACATAAACTTGTGTTTGGTTGTGTTAGACCCAATATGTAGCAGTTGCTGGAGGAACTGAAGCGTCCTGGCTGTGTCCTGGTTGTACTGAATCTTGAATTAACCCAATGAGAATACATGACATGGTTTCACATTACCTTAATCACTTCCCTCTGCAATGCGGGCTAGGAACTTGGCTGCAGGGGTTACTGATAAAGGACCTACAAAACTGATTGTCCTCGGCGTTTCATTGTCATCTCAGCTATTATTTTCAACCATCTTTTTAGCCAGCGGTTTGAATACATTTTCGGCAGTGCTCGTTCGTATCGCTGTACACTCCTCCTCTCTCTTTCCCTCTAGATATATGTCCAAACTGTTAGGAGGGAGCAGTCTATCAAGAGATGGAGGAGTGAAGGAGGTTTTGATGTGGTGCAAAAGGTGGAGAGAAATGAGAAACTATTCCAACTATCCTCTTTCCTTTTTTTCTTTTCTTTCTTTTTTTTTTTTGCCTTCTCTGAGTGGAGGTATGAATCGTTTACTTTGGTTGCTTTGAACTTTTCTCCATTTGAAGGAGTATGTTACTCAAAGTGTCGCATCTCTACACTTTCACAAATTGTATACATATCCTCTCTCTTTTCTTGAAAACTTCTGTCCATGAATTAACTGTGATTCCTCTTATAGCGTTTTTACGCGTAAAGGAACCATTGTTCCCTTCAGGTGCACCACAGATAATAGCACAGCGGCGCCAACAACCAGCTGCACGTGAAGTATCGTTTAGTTGCATATTTTATTGGTTAGGTTTGTTGCATATTTCACGTGTTCCTTTTCGTTATACTTTGTGGTCAGTGTATGGGTACCGGGTTTTTATGGCGCCGCCGATATCGCTGCCGTCATTGCCATCTGTGGACCGCTCTTCCACTAAAGTGTTAGTTGCGGGGCACATTTCTGCCGTCAATGCCGTACTTGATGTGTTTCAGACGGACTACAGTGAATCGGTACGAATGTACCGCGTTTGCAGGCGAGGTAAAAATGGGTTTGCAAAAATATTTCCCTTCTTGCGACCTGTTTATGCTAATATAGCATTATTGATTCTTGTTGTGGGATGTCTAGTAGGCTCGCAAGCGGGGCTTAGAGGCGTTTTGCCAAATATTCCGCAAAGCTGGGTTTCATGGTCCAAATGGACTGGTAGTGGTACCGCCGAGCATGTTGTTATGTGGCAACTATCGTGTTTTCACATTTTTATTTTGGGTTGTCTTTTTTTGCTGATTCTACAGTTTGTGAAGAGCTTGTTTTTTGTGCATGTTGATGAAGTGACTGCGATACGTGGCCTTGGGTTGCAGTTGAACAGTTATAATGCGCTCGGTAGGTTGTGTTTCCAGCGTTTTGTTGATATAAGACTTATACGCTCACTTGTTATCCACGACGCCTTCTTTCGCACACAGGTTCTCTTCTTCCTGTCCGCCACAGTGGAGAATGAAGCAAGCCGACTCGTGCTATTTGAAGAAACGCTGCCTCGATTGGATGTGCTTCAACCCGTGTTATGCGGGTTGCGGCATGTACTTTTCGGGGAGCCCGAAGATGTTGTGACGGAGGACAGCTTTGAGTGTCAAACGGCTACACAAAACGTTCTCAACTGAATATGTGTTATATATATATATGTGTGTGTGTGTGTGTGTGTGCGTGCGTATGTGCCGATGCTCTGAAACGAGACATCATGAAGCCCGGTTAGGGACCAACGTGGTAGATCGTTTTGCTCTGCAGCAATGGAAAGAGTAAATGGCACAACAACATACTGGAAAGGAAGGGGAATGTCCTTGGACTAACTTCTTATAGATTCACATTCTAGTAAATATTTCTTCACTTCTCGTATACTCTGTCGCTGGATGAGCATGGGCGCTGGGGTACGGTTGGTCCAACAATATCGCGACTGCGGTGGCGATTTTTCCTCAGGGGAGTTAGAGAAAACTTCGAGAAGCAATCGTATTTTCCCCTCCACAGTAGCCGTAAGGAAGGCGGCTATATTTAAGAGCCCCATGTTGACCCTGCCGTTTAAGTACTCGTACTAATATCTTACAGCAGCACCTTGTTATATGTTGGGTGGGGTGAGTTCCCACTTAGTTCCAGCTGTTTTTTTTCTTTTTTTCACATCAGGATATGTGTGTGCATTTATACCCTTTTGTTTTCTCTCATATGTAAATTGCCGTACACGTGACTCTGAGAGGCGAAGCCGCGATGTTCGTAAGGTTGCCGACCCCAGGAGAGACTTGTGTTTCGCGACTTCTCATCTCGCGCCGTTTCGCTTCGGCAAAACAACATGTAACGCGCAGAAACATTTCCTCACACAACGGCGGTGCAACCACTGGCCAAAAGTCTGTCGGAGGGAAGAACTTCGCCAAGCGACCTGAGGATGTTGCGCCACATTCATCAAAAGGGTCGGCAGCAGGTCCAACCATGCGGAGGAGTCGTTTTTATCGGATTGCTCTCGATCATGGGTTTGGTTTCGCCGTCTATTTTTATATTCTAGGTGAGTCCATGACTCTATCCGTACTGTACGCTTTACATTCTAATGCCTTAGGAACGGGTGACACATTCGCTTGGATGAACGCTGTGGGTGCAGAACGTTTCGTAAACCTGGATAGATGGGCGCATGCCGGTCCCACTATTGTGGGAGTAACCCTCTCATTCCGGCTTCTTCTTAACTATCTTGCTGCCAATGCAATTATGTACCCGATGTATGGGATGCAAATGCGCTTTTGCGTTGCCACCTTCGGTGTACTTGGTAAAGGACTCAACCCTTTACGGCGGCTTCGGACCCTTGGCAGAAATGTTACTTCATCGGGTGCTAAACGAACGGTTCCGCGCGCCCCTTCAGCCACAGCACCTAAAAATAAGGTGAACAGGCTGCCATAATATCTAGCTTCTGCAATGAACTGTTCAGGAAGACTTCGAGGTATTATCATCGATATATATATATATATATATATATATATATTAAATGTTATCATTGTTGGATTCGCATGTCTTTCATTTGGTGATTTGCAAGCACTCATCCAAGCATATGTTATAAGACATGTTGAGTCACAGCCCGGGGCTTCGAGGCATGAAGGTTGTTCAGCCAACGAGAAGGCTTAAACTTTACTACTGCTGTTAGTAATCAGAGGGGTGACCACGACATGTTTGATAAATATATCAATCGAAAAGAAAGAGTATTGAGGTGGAGGTAACATGTTCGCCCTCAGCAAGCACCCTTTTAAACGTATGAGGGGACTGAGAAGTGACGGATTAGTCGCCTCCTCGAGTTTGTATTCTTTATGTTGAAAATAGGGGTGTGAGAAGAGTTGTGTGTAGGACACGTGCTGATTTTGGAACCCCATGAGGAGTTGTGTTTGCTCCGAATAATGGCCATTTATCGTTTAGTGGGGGAGCGTACGTGTCGGTGGTTGTGTGAGTGTCTGGGAAGTTTGTGTGTGTGTGGGTGGGGGGGGGACTTTACTGAGGTTTTGTGAAGGATAATATCGCTTAGATGCGTTTTACTGATTTAAATTCTCATCCACAGCTCTTTCCTAAAGCTGATGTGGTGTGGCACTGCGTCCTCTGATTACTCGCGAACCTTTTTATTTTTTTTTTTGTTTCCTAAACTTACAAACATTAAGGTGCTCCCAAAACCTGTAACGTGGAGGGCGCTTCCTCAACTTACTGTCACAGTGTTTGATTTTGTATTAGTAGACCTTGTTTCGGTACTGCGTGTACTTTGTGCTAAACTGCCGATGCCCATGTTTCGCGCCGGCCCACTAATCTTATTATATTCGTTCACCAAACAGGGAGGAGTGGACAAGTGCATACGTGTGTGATCATGTATTTTCTGATCCTGTTATTTATTATTATTATTACTATTTATTATTTTTTTTTCTTTTGGTTTTTGCCACAACAGGTATATTACCATGCCCGCAACTATTGTGTCCGGCGTCGCACCGTATTTTGCCTTCATGCTAAAAGATATCGGTGCAAGGCTTGCCATCATGTCGCATTATTTGAAGACAAAGCGTCATATGTACCCCGTAACGCGCCATCAAAATGTACGTGCCTACCGCGGCATGCTACCGTGGACACAAGACAGTGCTTTCATTGCCCCAACGGCTTTTGTGAGTGGTAATGTTTCGCTTGGCCATGACACCTGCATATTTTATCACACTGTAATCCGAAACTACAACATTCGTGATGAAACGGCAATTGGTGATCACACCGTTGTAATGGACCGTGTCTCGTTTCTTGGTCAAGTCCGCGTAGGTGGTGGCGTTTATATTGGTCCCGGCAGCACGTTGGATTGCTGCACCGTTGGCGACAACGCGTATATTGGTGCTGGTGCTTCCATTGCATTGGGTGCAGTGGTTGAAAATAATGCCATCATCGCCGCGGGTTCTCATGTACCAAAGGATACACATGTATATGCCTATGAGTTGTGGGCAGGCAACCCAGCACAGAAGGTAGAGGAAGTGAGTCCAGATCAGGTTGCGGAGGTAGCGAGCATCGTACACGATCAAATAGCGGTAGGGAAAGCTCACGCACATGCTATTCATGAGCATATGCATCACACGGCAGAACTAGACGCGGAATGGCTCCATCACGCACTGGAAGCAATGGAGAAGCAACAGCAGCAAATGGCACTCAAGTTGCCAGTTGACATCCCACTGGAGGCGAAGAGGTTTCTCACTCCACGTGTTCATATGCGTCGACCTGAGATGCACATGCGCATGTCTTATCCGGTTAATCGCATTGCTCCATGGATGCCGAAAGTTGCTGATCAAACTGCTAATGCTTAAGTTCATTTTTTATTTGTTGTTGGTTACACGACCACGCATAGGTGTAGGTTTAATACCTCTGGTTTTGAGTCGCTTCCCGCAGTTGTTGTGGGGGGGGGGTTATACGTAGGATTCAGTGTGTTGTTTGCTTTTCTAAACCCCAACCTGCTACACATTTAATCATTACATGAGGACGATACTTTCTCATCAATGGCGATGTGTTTGACTGTTGCCTCAAACAGTTGCTTGAAAGTGTTGAGATGGGGAGCGTTTTCCCATGATGCATATGATTGATGTGTGTCTTCCAAGTAGAATACGACAGGTTAGGACGTGTGCAAGGAGAAGTAGGGGGTGAGAGGAAAGAAAAAAAAAAGGTAGTTTAGTAAATACGAGAGCAGCAGTGGGGAAAAGCAGGACTGTGTGCAGCAGCGCGCAGAACATGCAAAGCCTTAGGTACGTACATAAGTGAGTGGAAGGTGGGGTACGCTGACCCCACAATAAGGATTTTAGGCAACTTTTGGCGCAGGTTTCGACCCAGATTAGGGGGACAGGGGATGCGTGAAATCATTTAGTTTCTGTTTTAGCGTACGCACACATGACGGTAAATTCTAGCAATTACTCCCCCTCTTTTCATCTTGCGAGGCGATGTACGTGCGGTGAATTAATTAACTTCCGTCTGGCACTTTTTAGGAGTGGCGCTATAGATATGGTGGATTCACCCGCGACTGGTCGTCATTCTTATCCTCGGATGCATATATCCACATTTACTGTGTGTATGCCTTTGTGTGTTTCTTCAGTGAGAAATAGCGTTTAGGCTGTTCTCGTTAAGGTTCTTAAAGACGCTGCCCGTTTTTTTTGTATGTCTCCCAGCTGTGAAGAAGAAGGGAACAATTTCGACTCCACCGGTCGTTCCGTCATTGACCCCTACCGATTGTTGTGGTTTCCATTTATGATCGAAAATTTGTTTTTCTTTGTTTTCCTATCTCTCATGCTACTGTGTGTAACACGATATTAACAGTTGCGCATACTTCTCTTTCTAAATTTATTTTTTTCTCTTTTTTCCCCCTTGCAATTTTTTCCGCGTTTGCAATGACTTGATTTTTTCCCTTCCCCTTTAGTGCCGCGGCCCACTCGCTGAACTCCCGCATTTGCAGACACTAGCAAAGAAATCGACTGTGCGAAAAGGATATAATTGAAGCGAAAGTTTGCGGCCATCAATAAAATTTGCCCTGCTTCCCACTGAATTAAACTCAAAAATGGCTGCGGAGATAACTGTTCTAACTTTTAACCTCTGGGGTATCTTTAACTCCAAGCACCGTGCTGAACGCATGGCACACTTCGCCAGCAAAGTAGAGGATTATGATATCATTTTACTTCAGGAGCAGTTCTCAGAGTCTGACTTCGATATCATTATCCAAAATATGCCAGAGGAGGTTCGACGCACGCGTTACTTCAAACGGTACCCGACTGCATTTTACGGATCAGGTATTGCGGTCATATCGCGGTTTCCTGTCAAGTCCGGTGTGCTCTTCACTTTTCCGCTTCAGGGATTTCCGGAGCAAGTGCTGCATGGCGACTACTACGCAAATAAGGGAGCAGCGATGCTCTGTATCAGTGTCCCGTGTAACAATGACGTGGAGGCGAGTGGTGGCAGTGTGATGCGCCGTGATGTACTGGTGTACAGTACACATCTTGTAGCCGTGTATCAGGTGCCCTCTCAACTGCGTGACTGGCGGGATGAAGTATACCTCGCCGTTCGGTTGAGCCAGGCGATTTCGTTTGCCAACTTCATCATAGCAACATCAAATCCCACTGATCATATCATCATTGGTGGAGACTTTAACTCGGAACTCACTTCAATGGAGATACGTACCATGCTGATATTGCTCCGGGGGCACGGCTACTGCCTCCGCTCCGTACTTCCAGTTGCAAAAAGACCAGAAGAAGGCATGAGCGAGCATGAATGTATTGAAAATCTTGCGCGAATGACTTTTTCCTACGAAAATAAGTTCACATGTACAGACGGGAAAATAATTACTCACGGTGCTTATTCGCCTGTGCAAATCGATCATATATTCATATCGTTCAACACGTTACAGCTATGCTCTTACGAGGATTGTCCAGGTGCCGATGCCAAGTATCCCTTTAAGCAGATTATGGATGGACAGGAGTTACCCGCTGGTGTGGTAGTCTTCAGACGAAACGACGAGGTGTTCTTGGGTTCACAATCGAGACCTGGGTCATCGCCAAGGGGTACAGCTGGCGTGAGGCCCGTACCTTTAGGAGAGCAGGAGGCGAAGGAAATGAGTTGCCCACTTTCAGACCACTACGGCGTCGCAGCTCGGCTGAGGTTGCTTACGGAGGAGGAGAAAAATGGGAGTTCTGGTAAGGTCTCTTCCAGAGCAACGGCCTCCAAATTGACAGAAGAGGATGAGGCGTCTCTATGTGAAGCTGTCAGCTTCCTCGAGCACTCTGTAAAGCGCCTGAAGAGGGAAAGCCGCAAGTATATCATGTTAAGCATTGTTTTTGCAGTTATTATGATGTTATGTATTATTTATATGGTTGCCCGCCCCTATTTGCAGATGCACCCAACGCGATCAACGCTAAAGAACATCATATCGTTGTGCCATCACAATGAGCATCCCAACCTGAAGGGAATAGGTGATACTTCACAACAGAGGGGGGGAACTGTACGCCGAATTGAACAATTTTTGAAAGACACATTTTCGTTGAATCTGGAAGGTTCGAGAGGTAAGACCCAGGCGGTTGAGTTACGTGAACAAGACTACGAAGCAGTCGCTTCAGTGCTTCATGGTGCTGGTCTTCACAACATCTTCTTTCCTCTTGTTGCTGTTGTTGCTTCTATAATGAGCTTCTGCTGCCTCGTCATCGCACTTCTAAACAGAAAAAGCTACGCCAAAATTATTTCTGATCAGATAACTGAGCTTGGAAATAGCTTTCTGCGGCATGAAATGCATAAAGGTAATGGTTGTAAATGAAGAGGATTGCTTCATCATCATGTTACTTCTCTTTTGTTTTCTCCTGTCAGCTCTCGGTGAAGCACCGTCGCGATCTCTCATGCACCCTCTTTGCGTATTTTTGTCCTGCACTTTGTGCTTAAGGTTGTCGTCGTTAAACGGTTTGGGTTGCTGTTTATGCGCCCCTATACATGCTCTTTATTACATGCTCTTCAAAAATATTTGTGTTGTTCGTTGGCAAGAACAGTAGCTTTGTAGTGAAAAGCTGAATTGACTCAATGAATTCATATGTTTATTTTACCACTACGCAGAGGGGAGGGGGTATGAGTTATGTGTTCGTTGCTTGAACTGTTTGACTGCCAGTAATACCACATTCGTTTTCCACACTTGTGCGTTAGGCAGCCAACTTGAATGGTCACTTTTTTTCTTTTTGAATCACTTCACGTAGAGTTGGACTTCTGTATACATTTTTTCTTCCCCCCTTTTTTTACCCCCTCTGTCATCTTTTTATCTCTCCTATCTTTCCTTGCTTAACTATCACTCTACATGTATGTATATATATATATATATATATATATATATGAAGTGTGGTGGAACGTGGTGGTATTGTAAGGCTGAATATGCCAAAGCGGTCCAGGTCGGTATTACATGCGTACGTACTTCCTCCCAAACGCTTCAAAGTTATCGATGGGGACGGCACCACACAGAGAGCAGAAGGAGCTCTGCATTACGCTGAGCGTGCCGATGGTGGTGTTCATCAGGGGCGCATTACAGCAGGAATCTGCGGAGGTGCGCGTAATGTTGCAGCCGCAGCTTTTGGAAGTAATGTTATGAGGGAAGATGATGCTTCCGTATCGGCCGCTCCCTCTTCGTGCGTGGAGTGGCAAGATTGGAATCAGCGAAACCATTTTGATGTTGACAACTATGAAGTGGAGGAGGAAGGAGCTGCTTGTATTTTAATGGAGTGCGAGGGAAACGAAGTTGTCTCCCCGCTACCATCTTATCAGGTGGTGCAACAACATCCTAATTGGTTGGAACGCGCCGTCATGCTTGCGCGCCATAGCATTAAAGGTGCAGCAGCTCAACGCAGGAAGGGCGTTTGTGGTGGTGTTTGCATTGCCACACTTCCAGATCCTTCCTGTGTTTGTCTTGACGCAATCAGTGAAGAGGAACAGAAATGTTCGTCTGCTGTTGCAACAATTGCCGCTGCTTTTTACGGAATGCCACAAGAAACAAGTTCGGATCGCTTTGTCTTGTGATTGTTTTTCATCCTTTGCGCGCTAACCTCCCGGTGTGTGCGCGCACTTCACAGTTCTGTTGAGGTTTCAACAGTGTTGAAGCGCATCACATTTCTTTTTATTCGTTTTGAATTTGTATATACATCTCAAGTACACATATACGTGGGTGTATATGGGTAAGTTTGGGTGGGACTTTTTTTGAAAAACTTCTCTCCCCTATATTGCAACAACCAGAGGTGGTGGCAAAGGGAATTTTGCCGCCTGATATTTTTTTGCTGATTACACTAAATTTCGTTCATTGCATTGAAAACTTTTTTCTTTGCTATGGTATGCCTTTCTTTTTCTCGAGTGTTTTTCACTTTAGTGTTACAGCTACGAGTTACAATAATTCACAGACATTTTTTTTTATTCATTTCACGGGGTCAGGGAGCCGAATACGGGGATTTTCACCGCACTGTCGTTTCAGCTGCTCTGTTTGAACTTACGCGGGTACACGTAGTGGGACGGATGATGCGTTTCATGGTTTTGTGAGTGGCTAATTTTTATTTTATTTTTTGTTGTCATGTGTTCTCTTCGAGGGTACGCGCATGTTTTGTTTTTATTTTTTTTTTTACATCATTTGTTACGCTCTCTCTCTCTCTCTCCTCGCGTTTGTGTGCGTGTGTGTATGGATGTGGGTACTGATGTCGGTTGGAAGTTTCCTTTGCTCAGATTATCTTTTTATCTTGCTCTTCTTTCATAACTAATGGCGATATTAGTGGCTGTGGCTTTATCACAGCCGTACGTAACGGGAACACAAGGAAAACAACTCCATATACATACAACAATTATTATTATTATTATTAATTTTTGTTTTTACAAATAGACTAAAGATATTACATAGAAGCTATTCTGTCCATAGAGGGGCTGCACCCATAGAACGTAAACGTTGTGTACACAGGTACTAACGGGAGAAAAAAGCAATTGGATTGACGCGTCCAAAGCCATGGCGGCCCTTGTGGAAGACATGGAGTCGCTTCGTAAGCGGCTGCAGCTGAGCGAGGAATGGAACTTGCGACTTCAGAGCCAAATACAGGAATTGTTACAACTCCCACATAATGAGGTTGAGACGCTTAGAAGTAGGATGTATAACCCCGACATTGCCATCCCTCTTCTACAGTGTTATGATGCCACCATTCTAGAGAAACAAGATGAAAATGAAAAGCTCCAGCA